>NC_048583.1:34507916-34690416 GCF_013265735.2 Oncorhynchus mykiss
CGTATTGTGACGTTTTATTGATAATGGCCTATTAGTCTCACTCCTTACACTCACACCTTGTTCCTAGAGTAACAGTTTCCTACCTGTCCTACAACCGAAAAACAATTCAGGGCTCAAGTTACTCCATGTCATCTGATAAAAGGCAATTCCACATTAACAGATTTATGCTGAAAAACAGATTTTTAAGTTTAACAAACCAGACAACTCTATGCATAATGACTGCTTTGAACAGTTCACACAGAGCATTTCACAAAAACACATTTACTTTAAGATGTCACACCCTGACCTTAGTATCCTTTGTTTTCTTTATTATTTTGGTTAGGTCAGGGTGTGACATGGGTGATAATATGTTTTTGTCCTGTCTAGTTAGCTACTAGACAGTTAGCTACCGGTTTCGGTTGGTGCTCAGTGTGTTCTGATACTGGTTGCAATAAATGGAAAGAGGGGGGCTCATGCGTAGGTGTCAGTAAGAGCCTGGAGAGGAAACATTATCTAGAGATAGAGAGGCAGAGAGTGTGACCAGACTGAATCATGAGTTTTAATCACTTCATTAATAATTCATAAAAAAAATATCAGTAAAAATAATATAAACAATGGTACAGAAGGTCTACCTTTACTTGTTACTTCTGTGAACTTTCATTATCCTCCCTCCTATCAAGAGATTTGGTTTTGGTAATGGAATTACAAGATACAAGGCAATGTTAATTACATTTACAGAAAGTTATCATTTCTCTAAAACTAAATACAAGTGTTGCTATTACTTGGCAGGGGTCTTTACTCCAACATTATTGTATTTTGATGTATTTTTAATACTTTAATACTTTTTCTGGTAGATGTTTTCTAAGACCTTTTTTCCATCTGTTTGACCAGAAATCAAAGCCATTACTTCACATACAGTAGGCGTGTGTTTGCAGATAATATGGGAATGGAAATAGTATTGGACAATCTTGGGGCCTATTGTTATTTCAATGCTCAGGTGATTTATGCATAAGACTGGGATAGAGAATGACTGTTTCCCTCGTTTCACGTTTGACTTGACCGCTCAGCTGTAACAGGCCAATAGCACTCAACATGAGCATGTAAATGGTATTACTTAAACGCTATGCTACAAAGCACACTGCTAGATTAACCATAAAAATTGATATTGATCTCTCAGCTCTAATCTGTAGTAAAATGACTTTACTGACTACACTTACTGTGCATGAAATGATAGAGCCATCTCAACTGAGAAACGCACATCTCAGTTTGTTGTTGTTTGTTGTTGTTTACATAAATTGCTGTTTTTGGAGCAGACGGAGAATTTAGCTTTTTATTGATATTGATCAATAAGCAATTACAGTTCTGGTACTGTAGCATCTCCTAGATGTGCCTCAGGGAACTCTTTGCGAGATGAGAAAGGATACAGGTAATGTGCTGTGCCCAGTGTTATTGAATGCTTGTCTCCCAAACTTGCCTTAGCTATTGAAAACAAGTTTAGTAATAGAAGAGGTTGGTTTCACATCGAAAGACGACAACAACTTTAAAGCAATGAGTGGGACAAGCACAGCAATGAAGTCCTTGAGTTTAGGGGACATTAACGACACCCAATGGGATCATTGGTTAACTCTTAGCCTTCAAATGAAAGTCCTGCTACTTTGGGTTGTTAATTTCGTTACTTGCAAGATCTGACCAACTGGAGTTCGGGGTGAGCTTGATCTGTGATGATTGATTGGTCCTTTGAGAAGGACTACAGGAAAATATATTAGTAGCTACTGATCAGAGATAAGTCATATTTTCAATCAAGCCTCTGCCCCGTGGTCTTTGACCTTCTCCCTCTAGAGGTTTGTTTGAGTGGCCTTCCTTCTGTCTGTTAATAAAGAGTGAACAGATTGAATCAACTTGAATTTTTTAAATGGATGAGGTCACAGACTAATTATATTCTTCAGCATGGAAATTCACAAATAAATCATGTAATTGAAGTATGTGATTCATTTAAAAAGGTCTATACTATAGTTGTTATGGAACCCTTTCTGATGTACTTCAGGGCAATAATATCCAAACAGGCAGTTGCGAAGCACTAATAAACTTCAAACAATGATTGCTAATGAACATGCAGACTCCAATCCCTTTACTGTTATTAGTCCATGGAAACTTCATTGAATTATAGAATCATACATGGAAAAACAGTCCAAAAATAAATCAAAAGGAAGTTTGTTTTAAAGTGTCTGTCCTATATCTAAGAGATACAGCATAAGATGGGGGGCACCTTCAGAAAGTATTCATACCCCTTGACTTTTTCCACATTTTTGTTGTGTTACAGCCTGAATTTAAAATGGGTTACATTTAGATGTTGTCACTGGCCTACACGTTTTTCAAAATATTTACAATATACTCAGAAAGTGTCTTGAGTCAATTCAACCTTTTTGTTATGGTAAGCTTACATAAGTTCAGTAGTAAAAATGTGCTTAACAAGTCAAATAATAAATTGCGTGGACTCATGGATAATAATGTTTATGTTACATGCTTCGGACAGAGACTTGGTCAGCAGATAATAGACCTGAATTAAGAGGGTGAAATTACGAGACAAAGAAAAGTTAGTAACATTCAGTAATAGGCATTCTCCAAGATATATTAAAATATGGTTCACTTTTGTTAATCCTTTTCTATATTTTTTGTCAAAATCAATTAGACATTACATTGCATTGTAGTATTAAGGCTTCACATTCCATACTTCAGTATCAGAAATAAAGATCACAAGTTCAAAAACCGATTTCCATTCACATATTACCTTTCACTAATGGTCAAATCAATAGTGCATATAATCTGAGGCTATTCAAACAGTAGTATTTTGCATCTAGCAAAAAAAGCTATTTGACATGTAAATCCATCACATTGTACAATCACATTTTACATAACTTACTGTACAAGTAGTCTCAATTTCCAAAAGCTACAAATGACTTGAGGTCTGCGCTAAACAATGATACAAACATTACCTTCCAAACCATTAACACGTAAGCTAACAATCGCTCAACCCACTAGCCTAGATAGCTAGCGCTTAGCAAAGTAATCCGGAGACAGGTGTTTTCTCCATCTCTTTAGCTATCATACTCTAATTCCACTGATGTCAAAACTTGATCCTCCAGAAAGTGAAGAGCAACACTTATGCAGCTCAACATTACAACAATTTTTTTTTAAAGCCGCGTTCGACAGGATTACCAAAACAGACTGAAGATGGCAGGCCAATCTGAACGCATCTCTCGGCATGTCCAGCCCACTCATTATCTCAACCAATCATGGCTAGCAGGAAGGTTGCTGCTTTTTTCTGTGGCTTAACCAACAAGGCTCATCATTTACCAATTGTATTCGTATTTACAGATGGCATGAAAGTTCACATGTTCGAGAAGGCATTTCTGCCCCAAAATTCTAAAATATTTCTTACGTGAAACGACTCTCCTGTGAAGTAGTGACTTGCGACAAATGCCCAGTTTTCTGAATCGAGTCACATGTTGATAAATACTATGGTCACAGCGACATAACTAACTAATCTATTGCCAGTTGAATATTACCTATAGGTACTGATTATGTAATAAACTACATACAGTTGAAGTCGGAAGTTTACATACACCTTAGCCAAATACATTTAAACTCAGTTTCACAATTCCTGCCATTTAATCAAAGTAAAAATTCCCTTTCTTAAGTCGGTTAGGATCACCACTTTATTTTAAGAATGTGAAATGTCAGAATAATACAATAGAATTATTTATTTCAGCATTTCTTTCTTTCATCACATTCCCAGTGGGTCAGAAGTGTACATACACTCAGTTAGTATTTGGTAGCATTGCCTTTAATAAATTCTTTAACTTGGGTACAGCATTTCAGGTAGCCTTCCACAAGCTTCCCACATAATGTTCGGTGAATTTTGGCCCATTCCTCCTGACAGAGCTGGTGTAACTGAGTGAGGTTTGTAGGCCTTCTTGCTCACACACACTTAAAGTTCTGCCCAAAAATATTCTATGGGATTGAGGTCAGGGCTTGTGATGGCAACTCCAATACCTTGACTTTGTTGTCCTTAAGCCATTTTGCCACAACTTTGGAATTAAGCCTGGGGTCATTGTCCATTTGGAAGACCCATTTACGACCAAGCTTTAACTTCCTGACTGATGTCTTGAGATGTTGCTTTAATTTATACACATACTTTTCCATCCTCATTATGCCATCTACGTGAAGTGCACCAGTCCCTCCTGCAGCAAAACACCTCCAAAACATGATGCAGCCACCCCCGTGCTTCACAGTTGGGATGGTGTTCTTCTGCTTGCAAGCCTCCCCCTTTTTCCCTCAAACATAACGATGGTCATTATGGCCAAACAGTTCTATTTTTGTTTCATCAGACCAGAGGACATTTCTCTAAATAGTACAATCTTTGTCCCCATGTGCAGTTGCAAACCGTAGTCTGGATTTTTTTAATGGCAGTTTTGGAGCAGTGGCTTCTTTCTTGCTGAGCGGCCTTTCAGGTTATGTCGATATAGGACTCGTTTCACTGTGGATATGGATACTTTTGTACCTGTTTCTTCCAGCATCTTCACAAGGTCCTTTGCTGTTGTTCTGGGATTGATTTGCACATTTCGTACCAAAGTACATTAATCTCCAGGAGATAGAACACGTCTCCTTCCTGAGCGGTATGACAGCTGCGTGGTCCCATGGTTTTAATACTTGCGTACTATTGTTTGTACAGATGAACATGGTACCTTCAGGCTTTTGGAAATTGCTCCCGAGGATGAACCAGACTTTTGGAGGTCTACACTTTTTTTTCTGAGGTCTTGACTGATTTCATTTGATTTTCCTATGATGTCAAGCAATGAGGCACTGAGTTTGAAGGTTGGCCTTGAAATACATTCACAGATACACCTCCAATTGACTCAAATGATGTCAATTAGCCTATCAGAAGCTCCTAAAGCCATGACATAATTTTCTGGAATTTTCCAAGATGTTTAAAGGCAGTCAACTTAGTGTAAACTTCTGACCCACTGGAATTGTGATACAGAGAATTAAGTGAAATAATCTGCCTGTAAACAATTGTTTGAAAAATGACTTGTCATGCACAAAGTAGATGTCCTAACCGACTTGCCAGAACTATAGCTGGTTAAGAAGAAATTTGCGGAGTGGTTGAAAAACAAGTTTTAATGACTCCATCCTATGTTTGTCACGCTCGCTATCCTCAAACTCCCTATCATAAATCGACCAAGGCGCAGCGTGCATGTAGTTCCACGTCTTTTAATGAAAGTGAAACTGAAACAACCAAAAAACAAACAGCAAAGACCGTGACGCAACCGAGGTGCGCACAAACACACATGGAAAAATAATTACCCTCAAAACACAGGTGGGAAAAGGCTACCTAAGTATGGTTCTCAATCAGAGACAACGATAGACAGCTGCCTCTGATTGGAAACCATACCAGGCCAAACACATAGAACAAAACAGAATGAAAAACATAGAATGCCCACCCCAACTCACACCCTGACCAAACCAAAATAGAGACATAAAAAGGAACTAGGGTCAGGACGTGACAATGTGTATGTAAACTTCCGACTTCAACTCTATTTATTGGTCAAGGTCACCTGGAGGAGATTGAGGATTGGCCACACTTATAAACAGATAAACACACAGGATTAACTAACACATTCATTCACTGAACGCTGCCTAACACCGTGCTGTAGTGGTTCAGAGAGGAGAGCACAGGTGCATCCCAATGTGATTTTACCATTAACACAATACCCTAGTCTTAATCTCTTTACTCAACTTTCCATATCCTCCAGACTTCCTCTTAACTGAGAGGCTCTAACGTGTGCTATCCCCTTCTATTCCCCTTCTATGGCCTGATGAAATATATTCCCTCTATGAATCAGTAACAGGATTGGAAAAGGTTATCCAACAACAACATCGAGGTTTGTAACAGTAAAAATCTAATAACGTATGTCACTTTTATCCAAAGCGACTTACAGTACAGTGAGTGTTTGTGCACCCTGCGAGAAATTAACCCGCATCCTTGGCATTACTAGCTCTCACTCAACAACTGAGCCACATGTAGGTCATTCAATATTCAGGTCCTTAGAACAGTTACAATTCAATGGAAGGACAACACTTCGGATAAGGGTCTCAAAATGGCAGCACACATCATTGTTTAGGGAAAACAATGCATGCTGAGCACATGGCATGTGAGATGAGAAGAGGTGGGCGGAAAGGGCACAGTGGCCCTGCCTGCTGCCATGGTGGCGAGGTGCCCAATAGGGAGCCAGAGCAACCAGGCCACTCAGCGGATCTCTCCACCCTTTACCCTAAATGAGGCGAGGGATGGTGTGCTGAGTGGCCGGTCGGCACGCTAGCTCTCTCTGGCACTCATCAACTCTGCTCCTGCCAACACTAAAGGATTTATAAAGGCTGTGACCTTAGCAACAATGGAAAACACTACTGTGGCCTTCTTACTTGCTAAATGAGACAAAACGATGGTAATCCTGTGGTGGGTGACTAAAGGCTCAGAATAAACAATAGTAATAATTCAGTTTTGCTTTGTGTTGTCTGTTTTCGCTCTATGAATAAGACTCAAAGCAAGACATTAACATACTTAGATATAGCGTATTATTGCTGAGTAAAACAACTAGTTCTATCTTGTCTAAAAGAGGAGTAATGATCTGTGTGCTTCATAGTATTTTCTTACTTCGCTCCGTACGACCATCTTTTCTAGCATATTTTCAAAAATGTTATTATAGTTTTGTTTGAAGACGTTTGTATTCTGGCCTCTCGCACACAAACGTGTTTTTGAAAGGAGACTACTTTCAGAACTACGGGCCTCTCTTTACAAAGACTTGAATTCAATTTGAAGAAAGAATATAAATAAATTCCTCCCCTTCTGACATAGTAACATTTCAAAGGAGAAGATGTTAGAATCAATTGCATCTTCCATTCAAAGTTCTGCCCAAAATGAGTACACTCTGCCATACAGATATATAATGGAATTTATTCTGGCAAAATCTCAGTATTTAGTATTTTTCCCCCATTGTCAAGGACTTCTTAGCTCAGGCCAACTCTGAATGCTGATCTAATTGTAACAAATTAAAGTGATTGTCGATGGACAGGTCTAAGAAAATCTGTTTTGTTTTATATATTCAGTTAGAACTGTCATGCCCTGATCTGTTTCAACTGTCTTTGTGATTGTCTCCACCCCCCTCCAAGTGTCACCCGTTTACCCCATTAATTCCCTGGGTATTTATTCCGGTGTTCTCTGTTTGTTTATTGCCAGTCAGTTTGTCTACTGTCTTGTCAAGTCAACCAGCGTGTTTTTCCGTACTCCTGCTTTTTTTTAATCTCTGTTTTCCTAGTCCTCCCAGTTTTGACCCTTGCCTGCTTTGACTCTGAACCCGCCTGCCTGACCATACCACCTGCCCTGACCTCGAGCCTGCCTGCCACTCTGTACCTCCTAGACTCTGACCTTGTTTATGATCTTTTGCCTGTCCACGACCATTCTCTTGCCTGCCCCTTGGATTATAATAAATACCAGAGACTCAAGCCATCTGCCTCCCGTGTCTGCATCTGGGTCTCTTATTTGGTATTTTATTAGGATCCCCATTAGCTGTTGCAAAAGCCACAACTACTCTTCCTGGGGTCCACGTAGGACATGAGATAATGCAGAATATCACTAGACAAGAACAGCTCACATATAGAACTTCATACATTTAAAAACGGCCCAAATAGCCTACACATCAATACACACACACAAAATATCTAGGTCTAATAGGGAAGAGGCGTTGTGCCGTGAGGTGTTGTTTGCTGATTTTGAGCAATATGAGATGAGAGTTCCGTGCAATAAAGGCTCTATATAATACTGTACACTTATTTTATTTACTGGGGATTTGCGGACTATGAAAAGACCCCTGGTGGCATGTCTGGTGGGGTAAGTGTGTGTGTCAGAGCTGTGTTTAAGTTGACTATGGAAACAATTTGGAATTTAACACATTCTTTCTTATTAAAAGAAAAAGTGATGCAGCCAGTCTCTCCGCAACTCTTAGCCAAGAGAGACTGCATAGTATTTATATTAGCTCTCTGATTACAACGAAGAGCAAGATGTGCCACTCTGTTTTGGGCCAACTGCAGCTTAACAAACAGTTGAACCCAAGAGCAGACTCAGACAAGGAGACTGGGATGAGGAAACCAATGTATTTATTGAAACAGGGAGAAGATGGGGTGATTGTCAGGGGTATCTCGGGCGGGTTGCAGGAAGCCCGGTGGGGACGCTGAGGCTGGAGAGACGGGAGTTGGGACTGGGTAAGCAGGTCCAGAGAGGAATGCAAAGACGTAGTGAAGTGGTGGTGGTGGTGGTGGGGGGGAGGTCCAGAACAGAGTAGCAGGATTGACAAGTGTGGGACTGGAGACAGGGGCCAAAGTCATAGCATCCAGAACTGTATGGAGAGGAAAACGGCGCCAGGCAAGGGAACATGAAAAAAGGATCTAAGCAGGAACAAATGGCTAAAAAACACAGACTGACTGAGCTGAGGTTACATTTTGGCAGCTTGGAAGTGGCAGGGCTGATTATTTGTCTAGGTCTTGGTTATGGAACAGGTTGCAGCTGGTGGGGATCTGTTCTGCCTCCAGCACACCTGTCTCCACCCACACAATCACACACACACACAGAGGAAGAGAGCACTGGTGGAGTGGCGGCAGGTTAGGGAGACACAGGATGAGAACTAGAGGGCGTGGCAGGAGCAGATGTAACAAATGAGGTATTTTTGTAGCAGCACTTGACCAGATGGCTGAACAATACTCAAGATAAGACAAAACTAGAGCCTGCATGACTTGCTTTGTGGAGTGTGGTGTAAAAAAAATCTGAACATCTCTGATGTCTCCTCAACTTGTTCAACAGCCACGCCATTCATAACCAGTTTCAGCTGACTTCTAGAGCTTAGGGAAGGATTTGTACCAAATACAATGCTCTTAGTTTTAGAGATGTTCAGGACCACTTTATTACTGGCCACCCATTCCATAATTGACTGCAACTCCTTATTAAGGGTTTCAGTGACTTCATTAGCTGTGGTTGCTGTCACGTATATGGTTGAATCATCAGCATACATGGACACATAGGCTTTGTTTAATTCCAGTGGCATGACATTGGCAAAAATATAAAAAAGTAGAGGGCTTAGAGAACTGCCCTGCAGTACACCACACCCTACATGTTTGACATTAGAAAATCTTCCATTAAAGAGACCCTCAGTTATATTAGATAGATAGCTCTGAATACATGATATGTCAGAGGTTGAAAAGCCATATAACACAAGTTCTCAATAACAGGACTTGTGTCAATAATATCAAAGGCTGCACTGAAATCTAACAGTACAGCTCCCACAATCTTCTTATTATGAATTTCTTTCAACCAATCATCAGTCATTTGTGTACGTGCTTGTGTCAGTGCTGTACATATTGAGTGCCCTTCTCTATAAACATGCTGAAAGTCTGTTGTCAATTTGTTTACGGAGATATAGCATTGTATTTGGTCAAACACACATTTGCTAAGAGCTGACAGCAAGCAAGGTCTGGTGTTAGAGCCAGTAAAGGTCGCTTTACCACTCTTGGGTAGCGGAATGACTTTGGCTTCCTTCCAGACCTGAGAACACACACATTCCTCTAAACTCAGATTAAAGATATGACAGATAGGATTATGGTGTCATGGTACTGTAAAATGAATTGAGCTGAATGAAAAACAGCACACAACCAATTGCTTTGTTGGTCAGAAAAGTTAATTTTGGGTTCAAAAGCATTAAATGTTTGGTTTGGTGTTCACATCATGCTCTGTGTTGCCAGTTAGTGGATGTTAGATGCTTTTCCAATTTCTAATGTATGACTGACGGCATTGTGGGATAAGCATGAAATTATAAGTGAGTTTATAATTGGCTCTGTCGTAAGCATGCTCATCTTACAGTTCCTCCAAGAATTGGTCCATTATCTCAGTCGGGTCCTCAAGTCTTCTGGCTGCTTTGTGCTACCACAAAGTTACATACTATCCTTATAATCCTGTCTTTATCCAATACTACTCTTTCTTATGAATTATAAACTAAGCACATTTGTTTTGCTGATGAATAATTTACTTATAATGAAATGTGCTCATTTTAATCCTGGACCCTTGTGTAGCCCACTTGCATAGTCCATTGTGCTGAGGAGGGGGTTAACTAAACTAACACATTGAATTGTTTTAAGATGGTCATACCATGGATCATATAGCTTTTTTGATTGTGAATTTTACTACTACAGCCCATAGAAACACATTGAATAATCGATTCATAAATGGCAAAAGAAACAATAGGGAATACGATTTTTAAGAGTCTTTCCTATATCCAGGAGATGTAAGAAAGCTAAGGAACATATTTTTGTTTTCTGGACACATTTAACCCCTTTTTTGTCAGGGGCACAAAACTACCTCCATACTTCTGTAAACATTTTTAACCGGTCCTGGTTACCTTTACACGAGTCCAGTAACATTTGTGGGGGTCATAGAGCAAAACGGAGAACACCATTGTGTTAGTGAGAGTGGTCATAATGGTTTTCTAGGCCAAACCGTTCGTACGCTACAGACGTTTTCGTGTGAAGACCAATATTCGGGATGTTTCATGGTCTGACAAACACTGCTGTAGCTCGGCCACCTTCCAATGTAGATGCGAAAGGTCAACACAGGCGGATGCGGTGGATTGAGTCATCCCTGATATCTCTAGCTTAAACTGACGGATTTTGATGGAGATATTTTATTATATTGCTTAGTTTGACGCACCGATGCGTGCCTCAATAGACTATTAAAATCAATTCAAATACAAGACAAAATGTTAATGGAAAAACATTGTCTGTAAACAAAGAGATTATCTGAGGTCAGTGGCGGCCTGCTGCTTAGGCCTACAGTCGATTCATCCTGTTGTTGTCGAGATGTTTAGATTCCCTCTAATCACTGTTGAATCGTCAATTTTAGGACGGCAATGGGTCATTTTGCTCTGAGCTACATTATGGAGAATGTCAAGCAGAGTCCCTTCTCTCCTCTAGAGCCGAGCCTGTATTATTCATCTGTCTGAAATGTGCTGTCGCCTGTAGAGTATATCTGTCCACAGACCCTAAACCTCTAAAGGAAGATGGCGCCCCACAGCCCTTCCACTGACTCCCTGTCTTTTAGTGTTAGTGTTGAGTAGTGGGCTGATCTCTCTGGGGTTGGCAGATAAAACAGCCGGCTTATACCTAGAATGTCAAGGGACAAGGCTTTTTTGCTTATGCCAAGTCTCCTCAAAAAACAAAATGGAAATTGAAGAGTTTGTCAGAACGCTAAATGCTATATATCCATTGTATTGCTGGAATTAAATGTTCATGTCCTGCATATTTGACTAAGACATGTGGTTGTCTCACCTAGTTATATTAATTAAGATGAATGCACTTACTGTAAACCACTCTGGATTAGAGCCTCTGCTAAATTACACAAATTAAAATGTAAATGTTTACATCAAATCTCATATTACTGTACTGAATTATACATATATATAAATATACAGTTGAAGTTGGAAGTTTACATATACCTTAGCCAAATACATTTAAACTCAGTTTTTCACAATTCCTGACATTTAATCCAAGTAATAATTCCCTGTTTTAGGTCAGTTAGGATCACCACTTTATTTTAAGAAGGTGAAATGTAAGAATAATAGGAGAGAATGATTTATCTCAGCATTTCTTTCTTTCATCACATTCCCAGTGGGTCAGAAGTTTACATACACTCAATTCGTTTTTGGTAGCATTGCCTTTAAATTGTTTAACTTGGGTGAAACGTTTCAGGTAGCCTTCCACAAGCTTCCCACAATAAGTTGGGTGAATTTTGGCCAATTCCTCCTGACAGAGCTGGTGAAACTGAGTCAGGTTTGTAGGCCTCCTTGCTCGCACATGCTTTTCCAGTTCTGCCCACAAATTGTCTATAGGCTTGAGGTCAGGGCTTTGTGATGGCCACTCCAATACCTTGCCTTTGTTGTCCTTAAGCCATTTTGCCACAATATTGGAAGTATGCTTGGGGTCATTGTCCATTTGGAAGACCCATTTGCGACTAAGCTATAACTTCCTGACTGATGTCTTGAGATGTTGTTTCAATATATCCACGTAATTTTCCTTCCACATCCCTCTTGCAGCAAAGCACAACCACAACATGATGCTGCCACCCCCGTGCTTCACGGTTGGGATGGTGTTCTTCAGCTTGCAAGCTTCCCCCTTTTTCCTCCAAACATAACGATGGTTATTATCGGCAAACAGTTCTATTTTTGTTCCATCAGACCAGAGGACATTTCTCCAAAAAGAACGATCTTTGTCCCCTTGTGCAGTTGCAAACCGTAGTCTGGCTTTTTGATGGCGGTTTTGGAGCAGTGGCTTCTTCCTTGCTGAGCGGCCTTTCATGTTATGTCGATATAGGACTCGTTGTACTTTTGATACTTATAGATACTTTTGTACATGTTTCCTCCAGCATCTTCACAAGATCCTTTGCTGTTGTTCTGTGATGGATTTGCACTTGTCGCACCAAAGTACGTTCATCTTTAGGAGACAGAACGTGTCTCCTTCCTAAGCAGCAGGACGGCTGCGTGGTCCCATGGTGTTCATGCCTCTGTATTATTGTTTGTACAGATGAATGTGGTACCTTCAGGCGTTTGGAAATTGCTCCCAAGGATGAACCAGACTTGTGGAGGTCTACATTTTTTTTTCTGAGGTCTTGGCTGATTTTCACATGATGTCAAGCAAAGATGTCAATTAACCTATCAGAAGCTTCTAAAGCCATGACATCATTTTCTGGAATTTTCCAAGCTGTTTAATTAAAGGCACAGTCATCTTATTGTATGTAAACTTCTGACCCACTGGAGTTGTGATACAGTGAATTATAAGTGAAATAATCTGCCTGTAAACAATTGTTGGAAAAATGACTTGTGTCATGCACAAAGTAGATGTCCTAACCGACTTGCCAGAACTATAGTTTGTTGATAGGAAATTCGTGGAGTGGTTGAAAAATGAGTTTTCATGACTCCAACCTGTGTATGTAAACTTCCGACTTCAACTGTATCATACACTGCATATTTGAGGAACAAGGGGAAAGTAATTCCACCTTGAAAGTTGATAACTTGTAATCTCACTTTTGAGATAATGGCCTTTGAATGTTTTGGTATCTAGCTCTGCTTTGTCTACACCCATTCATCATCATTCACACCATCTTAATCTTTATCCCCACACATCTCGTTTCGCTCTTGGAGTGTTCAGAGCGCACACTTGATGCTGGGAACAATTTCATTGCGCTTTTTTGCCGACGTTTACCGACACTGGCCGTATTTAACGCTAGCTAGCGAACAGTACACTTTAGCTTAAGACATGTAGCTAGCTATTTAGGTAAACAATGAACCTAGCTTGGTAAACAATGTGTAAGATCACACACGTCACGTAACGCTAGCTAACGAGCCAGCCAGCTAACATTAGTGTCACGCCCTGACCATAGAGAGCCGGAGCCTCCAGTCCAGCTCCATGGCAGGAGCCTTCCTCTGCGCCGATGCCCAGTCCGAGCACGGCGTCCAGTCCAGCTCCATTGCAGGAGCCCTTCTCTGCGCCGATGCCCAGTCCATACACATACCTACAAAGATGTACTTTTTTCAGGATATACCTTTATTATTCCCCACAAACCCTACCACCCAATTGGAGTAAACTAATGAACAATAACGCTTAGTCTTCTACCTTCAGTTTATACATCTTAGACACAATCTACTTTACAATAGTTATATTTGATTTGTTTTTAGTCCTTCCTCTATTTCTGATGTCCATCCAGTTTGATTTCTATTTGTAACTGTGCTATTTCGCAACATTTCTGAACCTATATACATTTTACAGACCCTGTATGTTTTACATTGATTATCTTGTAAATATTCCCACCCTTCAGCTCCATTCAACCCCTCCCATATATCGCTGAACACCATCAACATCCTTTTTGCTAAAATAATTATTATATTATTGATTGATTGACTATGGCTTTTCAAATCACCCAGTATTGCTATCTGCACCTTTAGTTCTAGGCAAATGATGCAATTCTTCAGCCATTCCTGGACCTGTGACCAAAAACAAACATATGGACAATACCAAAAGAAATTATCTAATGACTCTGCCTCCTCACAGCAAAATCTGCAGAGCTGGGAAGATTGTATCCCCCATATATATATAACATTCTATTGGTTGCATGAATTTTGAATAGTAATTTAAATCGAAATATTTGAAGTTTTGAATCCGGCGTTCTTTTGCGTATCAATTCATAAACGATGTGCCATGGAATGGGTACATAGAAAAGCTCTTCCCAACTATTTGCAATTTCTGGCACAGCTGTCAGTTTTTTGTTCCTTAAATTAAATTGGTGTATCTCTTTATTTATCACATTTTTCTTTAACCGTTTATGTTATTCAACACAGGGCCGACATACAAGTTCCTTACTTTTTTCCCCTTCTCCTTGTCTCTTCCATTTTTGTATTAATGCTGCAATTAGTTGGTTGTAATTTTGGGTAGAGCAGACATTTCCAAATTCCTGTGTTAGCTGCATGTGTGACATTTTTTTTTTTTCCTCGAAAAATACGTTGTTTTTTTTTTACTATATTTGAGTTTAACCACAATATGTGTTGGATTATTTGTTCTGTCTTTTCAGGTGGATTAAACTGAAATTGCAACCAACTTTTTAAGGCTTGTTTAAAAAATAATGATATTTTGGAGATTATTTCCTTTTCTAACAACCGAAAATGAGCAGATGTAAACTGAAAAAAGGGAAAAAGGTAATTCTTGAATATAGGAAGAGACATTCCTACCAATTTACTAGAGAACCAGTTTGGATTTAAGTATAACTTTTGTATGACTGATGCCTTTAGTGAGAGGTCTAATGCTTTAATATTTAACAATTTCTTCCCTCCAAATTCATATTCATTATATAAATAGGCCCTTTAAATGTTGCCCTTTTTATTTTGTCTGGCTTGCCATTCCAAATAAAATCAATATTTTTTATTTAAAAAGGTCACTAGGTGTAGGCAAAAACATAAGCAAATAGGTAAACTGTGATTTGACCAAAGAGTTAATTAGGGTGATTTTTTCCCACAAATAGACAGGGATTTTCCTTTCAATGGTAGCAAGATTTCATCTATTTTTCTATAAAAATGTATTGGAGTGAGATCATTTCTTTCTTTTGGGACTTGTATACCGAGTATGTCCACATCTCTGTCAGACCATTTAATTAATAAACTACACTGTAATGTAAAGTTTGCATTTTTTTGTGATCCAATACGTAATATCATAATTTGGATAATAATAATAATGGATAATAATTAGGATAGAGAAATATCCTAGATCTAGATCCTCTATGAAGCTGTGGAGAGATTCTAATTGTGGCTTTAAAAGAAAACATGAATCATCAACGTACAATGACACCATTGTTTATAAGCCACGGATTTCTAATCCCTTAATATTATTGTTTGATCTAATTTTAACAGCTAACATTTCAATGGCAATATTAAATGCATACGCCGATAGTAGACAACCTTGTTTTACTCCTCTAGATAGTTTAAAACGTACTGAGATGTAGCCATTATTTACTATTTTACACCTAGGGTTACTATACATAAATTTAACCCATTTTTTTAAGAGATTCCCCAAAATTGAAATATTCTAGGCATTTATATACTCCAGTTGTACTTTATCAAAAGCAGCTATGAAAACCAGGCCTGATGTCCCTGATATTTCATAGTATTCTATTGTTTCCAGTAATTGTCTTATGTTATCTCCAATGTATCATCCATGTAAAAGACCTGTCAGATTAGGATGAATACTATCTGACAATACTTTTTAAATTCTATGCGCCAAGCATTTTTCTAGGATTTTTGCATCACAACACTGATGTGTAAGAGGTCTCCGATTTTTTTAATGGACTGGATCTTTGGACTGGATCCCGATTCAGTAATAATGATATCAGACCTTCTTGTTGTGTGTCTGATAATATAACATTTATAAAGGAGTAGTTTAAATATGCTAATAATGGTCCTCTGCGTATATCAAAAAAAGGTTTGTATACTTCCACTAGTATGCCATCCAGCCCTGGAGTTTTCCCAGCCTTAAAGACTTTAATTGCATCAAGAAGTTTATCCTCTGTCATTTGGCGTTTACATAAGTCTTTATGTACAGATGTTAATTTTACATTATTATTATTTTTTAAATCCATAAAATGTATTTCAGTTAGTGGAGATGGAGAAGACTGAAATGAAAACACATTCTAAAATACTTTACTTCCTCTTTCAAAATATAATTTGGTGAATCATGCGTGACTCCATCATTTGTAACAAGTTCAAACATGTTTTTTTGGTAGCATTTCTGTATTGAAGATTGAAAAAGAATTTGGTGCATTTCCCCCCATATTCCATCCAGTTCGCTTTATTTTTATAATATCTTACACTGGATCTTACTTGAATAAGTTCCTCCATTTATTTTTGTTTTTCCTCTAACTTATGCTGTGCCTCTATGGTACAGTTTTTATTGCTATCTAACTGTACTGTTAGTCCTTCAATTTACTTTGTTAATATTTTTGTTAATACTATTTTGATCTAAATTGCTTTTGTTTTATAGATGAGTACTGAATTATATGGCCTCTAAAGGCACATTTAGAAGTGTCCCATACAATAAGGGGATCTGCTTTACCTATGTTATGTCTGGAAAAGTCAGTTATAAATTATTCTGTCCTAGTTCTAAACAATTTATCATCTAGTAGGCTTTGATGAAATTTGCAATATCCTCGCCCATGTCGAAATTCTGTAAGAGTAATATATATGCCAATTATGTGATGATCCGACCGCATTCCGTCCCCTATCAACACTTTTTAAACTTTTGGTGCTAGTGAGAATGGCATAAGAAAGTATTCAAGATGACAAGCTTGATTAAGCCTCCGCCATATTTATCTCACTAGGTCAGGGTATTTAAGTCTCCATATATCCACTAGTTCCAATATTAAGTGCCTGAGGGTGATAGTTTGTAGTGTGATTTCCTTTCCGGTCCATAGAGGTTTGGCATGTTTAAAGTCTCGTTTTTAAAATCTCCCACCATGATAGTAAAGTTGATTAATTCTTATATATATTTCAAAGAAGCTTGGATCATTATTATTTGGACCGTATAGGTTAATAAGCCATATCTTTATTGTCCAATAACATATTTAAAATAATCCATATACCTTGATGACCTTTTTGGACAATTTGCATATTTGGATCAAAATTACTGTTAATTAAAACCATCACCCCTTTTGAATTTCTTTGCCCATGGGAAAAACATATTTCGCTCCCCCAGTCCCTTTTCCACAAAACTTAATCTTAAATTGTTGAATAAGTTTCCTGTAAACAATATTTATTATATTACTCATTTTTTAGCCAGGTAAATACTGATAATCTTTTCTTATTATCTGCTAAGCCATTACAATTGTAACTGGCAAAACTTATTTCACCACTTACCATAATGAGACACAACTTTCAATTCTATTTATCAAAATATATGTTTGTAAACGTACCATGATGATTGAGTGTCTATATAGCTGTACCATGATATTTGCATTACTAGTAAGTAAACTTCCAATTGGTCCCCACTATTCCACCAGCTAAAAGCCCTCCTCATCCAGAGTTGACCACCCGACCCCCGCATCCAAATAAACTTTGATTTGATATCCCACAGCCCTGAAAAGTCTGGGATCCATCCTTCAAAAAGAGCACACAGTGCCATTTACAGAACAGAAGTAGATCAACTGCCAAATGCATTTCCATCGCCCTCACCATAGCCATCAATATATATATATATATTAAAAATCTTGTTTCTTATTTTCCATAATTAGCTATTAATATTTGTAGTAATGTAGGCAATTTATGCAAAGGATTTTACCTCTCACTAGTCTCGTCGTCATTACCAAAATTACATTATTGCAAGCAATTATTATATTAGCAAACAATTATTGTGAATCATCCTATTTTGTCCCTAACATCTTTTACTCCTTCGCAACAGTTGTAGGATACGCATATACACTCGACCCTTTCCCCCCACACAACCATAGGCTCATTCTCAACAGCTGCACTATCCCAGAGCCCAACTCAAGAAAGGTCTTGATTCACGAATGCATATACAGTTGCAGCTGTATGAGAAGGCCTGCAAAACTGTGCAAAGAAATGGGCAGAAATGGTGAGATTTTATTAACCATTGTCACGTCCTAGATGATGGAGGTCAAATGTACACATTTTCCCTGAAACACCCACAAGCTAGGGACCCAGCCAGCTAACATTAGCTAGCTAACAGTAGACTTTGAAATGAAACCACTTTCTGTCAAAATTAGAAACATGTAATTTCTGAAAATGTAACTAGCTAACGCTGGACTATCTTACTCGTATACATAATCATGCATGGTGGGTACGTCTCCCTGTCACGGATGCCATGCTATGGTTGCCCTTATTTTGAAGATGTAATCCAGAGACAGGTATTTTCTCCATCTCTTCAGCTATCATTCTCTAATTTCAAAACTCGATCCTCCAGAAAGTGGTGAGCAACACTTATGCAGCTCAAGTATCACAATATATATTTTTTAAAAGCCGTGTTCGACAGGATTACCAACACAGACTGACCAGCTCAAATATACAGAAGCCTCTATATGGCAGACCAATCTCTAAGAACCAACGCTGGAGTAGAGAAGCAGGTACAGAGAGTGAACATTTAATTTTGTACAAACATGGGACAGGACAGGAACAGCGTCAGAACTGGGTAACACAACGACAAACGACAATTAATGCTGAAGCGGTGATTGTGATTGAGTCCAAGTGAGGGTAATGAATCGCTGAAGCACGTGATGAGGAATGCAGGTGTACGTAACGATGGTGGAAGGAGTGCGTAATGCTGGGCAGCCTGGCACCCTTGAGCGCCATGTCCAGCCCCCTCATTATCTCAGCCAATCATGGCTAGTGGGAAGGTTGCTGCATTTTTCTGTGGCTTAACCAACAAGGCTCATAATTTAACTATTTTATTCATATTTACAGATGGCATACAAGTTTGTCATTAAGGCACATGAAAGTTCACATGTTCCAGAAGGCATTTCTGCCAAAAAAAAAACATTTTGACCCCACCCCCAATGTTTTTTTAATGGCTCTCCTGTGAATTTGTGACTTGCGACATACGTCTAGTTTCCTGAAACAGTTCACACACACACAGATAAATGTATATGTATATATTTATTTGATACTTCAAGGGTTCTTAAAATTCTAAATAAATAGTTAAATGTTCCTTGTTATGACCTTCTTAAAACCTGTTAAGGATATGGCAGACATACGCCCCCTTTGGAGAGATTGGGTACCCCTAGTAAACTGGAAAAAAAATCTGTCAAAAATTGCTAATATATGCAAATAAAAATTATTATTGGATAGAAAACACTCTAAAGATTCTAAAACCGTTGGAATTATGTCTGTAAGTATAGCAGAACTCACAGGGCAGGCATTCTTCCAAACTAGTTTTTGTGTCCATGAAAGTTGGAGCAACTTTGACGTCATGGCCCCCACCCTTTCCAACCAGTTATGATTCTGGGGACACTTTCTATCTCTTCCGCTAGATGTCCTCTTTCATTAGAGCTTTGAATCGTTCAAATCCCGCGAGAATTGACCCTATGGGAGTGAAATTAGTGCGTGCCACGAGAGAATAGGCTGTGCGTATGGGCGCGAATTGGTCCCAGCCATTCCTTTGTTCCAGCACTCAAGAGAAGAGCAGACGATGGCCGATTGAATTGAAGTTTGTTTTGCGTGTCTAAAACATCATAAAGCTTGCTTCTGCACTTAGTTTGACCTGTTTAGTCGACATATAATATGTAATTTTGAAGTTTTGATGCGCAACTTTTCCGGACCAGAGGACGTTTTGGGTGCATTTCAGCTGATGTTATTAGCAGTAGCTAATACAAAGACGCAAGACTTGAAACCAAACGATGTATTGGGTAAGTATGAAGCCTTCCAGAACATTCTGAACGAAGACCATCGAAGGTAAGGGAATATTTATGCTTAAATCTGTGTTTCTGTTGACTCCAACATTACGTGGAAATGTAGCTTGGAACTGAGCGCTGTCTCAGCATATGGAATAGTGTGCGATTTCTGTAACGTTAAAAATAAATCTAACACAGCGGTTGCATAAAGAAGCAGTGTATCTTTCTAACTATATGTAGAACATGTATATTTAGTCAAAGTTTATGATGTCTATTTACGTTATCTTGCCGCGCTACATAGATTTCCTGCGGGCATTTTTGAGTAATTTCTGAAGGTGAACGCACTGTAAATGGACATTTATGGATATAAATGGCATATTATTGAAAATAAAAAAATATGTACTGTGTAATATGTCATATTACTGTCATCTGATGAAGATTTTCAAAAGGTTAGTGAGCGATTTATTTTTTAATCCTGCGTTTGTTGATTGCATGTTTTGGCTATTGAAATGAGCTGTGTCTGGTGGTGGTTTTACATATATATGTGCTATGTTTTCGCCGTAAAACATTTTAGAAATCTTGCTGGCTGGCTAGATGAACTTGATGGCTAGATGAACAAGGTGTTTATCTTTCATTTGAGCTATTGGACTTGTTAATGTGTGGAGGTTAAATATTTTTAAGAATATTTTTGCGTTCCATGCGCCACCGTTTCAGCTGAACGTGGGAGGGTTGATCCCCAATTGGGAACCAGTATCGTAGACAGGTTAAACCAATTCCATATAGCTTAGTAGATGGTGAAAAAACACACCAATCTCTTTTATAATTTCTTCAATCCTTTGAAGCTAAGTTCCCCAAATTTCTGAAAATGTTTCCCTATCTGTGTACACACACATTAAAGGGGAAAACATTTTTTTTTTTTTTTTTTTTTTTTAATATATAGGAACAGCTTCAGAACGCCGGCGTCACAAGCCTTTGAAGACATTTTATAAAAAAGGGCAAACAAATATGTTACAAGTCACTGTGCCATGAAGTACTGGCATTTTTGTTTTGGTTCTACCATATTGGGATTTAACGCCATTCTCATTTGGCCCCTCAGTAGAAACAGAAAAAAACTATACATTTGGATATAGCTAATGAGGTCATGTTATTTGCTTGTCAATGTAGGGAATGAGTATGGTGGTTTACATATTTTATCCTTTGTGTGTGCAGCACAACACAATGTTGCCCTCCCTATTCAATATCATAGGAATTAATGGTGCGTTTAATCTTAATATGTCTCCCAGACTTTTGTTTGTGCAGCAGGCTGTGTGTCTCTGCAAACTGCCTGGTCCACACTGGTAGGCAGGCAGACAGACACAGTGCCACGGCAACATCGGTCAGGCCATGCCTCTTAGCTGTTCCTGACAAGCACCAGGAACAGCCGGAACCAGACGGTACTGACCATAGATTTGATACAAACCTTCACCCCTGGCTGTCCCGGTCGAGTGGTTTGGTGATGAATCCGGTGTGGCCAGACAGAGTCTCTGAATCTAAGTACCCAATCCCTGGGAGCCCAGCATGATTATCAATGTAGCCTGTTGGCTGGTTAACCACCACTGAGAAGCACTGAAAACGCCACTGGGAAAGAGATGCAGCAGGAATAATGCCAGATCATTCATCTGATCATAACATCATCATAATGATTGGTGTCTAAACACTAAAATAGGCCTGTGTGGACACAATGAAGGGCATAGTTTAGTGAGTTTATTACTATCCTCCAGTCATCTGGCATAATATGGCCAATAGACTATAGGCTACAGTATATAACAAGAGCTTTGTCTAACCACCAACAGTAGTATCATATTGGTTAATAAGAGAGATCAATTGACATATAGAAAACAATTCTAAGAATCGTTTTGAGACAATCATTGAGGATATGCTGTGCTGCCTCAGCTTTTAAAGCATATTCAAGGTGATCTAGCAGTCAATAGAATTCACCATGTTGACATTGTTATGTGCACCAGTAACAGCTGTTGTAACAGCTTCCTGTTATACCATTATAACGTGGCCAAATAATTCAGAGAATTTCATTAAAACAAGAGACAAGACACGCCACTCAGGGTGTTTATTGAAATTAGATTTCCACTGAGCCATGTCTATTTTAGGGCTTTGGCACACAGGCACTGAACTGCACAGCCATTTGTTCTACTCCTAAGCCAAAACCAATCCCTGGGCTGCCCAATGCGATCAGCCTCTCATCTCTCTGATTCTTCTACTCACTGAATTAACTGTCCACTGTGCTGGCTCCAGACATCTCCGGCCTCACACAGACATACACATGCATGAACGCACACACACAGTCAGACACACAGACAATCATCCTATTTGCAAAAGGCTTCTCTACTGCAGAGGCCTCCCTTAGCCACTTAACTGGATGCAATTAAACCAATGCTTTGTGCAGCTTAAACCAATCTGTTTGCATAACAATGGGCTGCGGCGGGCAACAGATCCACAACATGTGTAGCTCTGCAGACTCATTAGCAGGGTGTTCTTTCAAGGCCAGGCTGAAGGCACTGATTAATGGGCCAGAGCCAAGTAGAGAGTAGGGTGCCAGGTCAAAGTCCAACCAGAGGGCAGAGGGCACGAACACTCAAGGCTGTCCTGTTCTGCTCTGCCAGCCTGCCGGGCCATGCCAGGGCTGGGAGCACCACGCCAGTTTCAGGGTTTGTCAAAGCAGATGCTCTTAAAGGTTAGTGCTTCCCAGGGCTGTGTCACTTGCAGGCAGGGAGGCAGAGAGAAAGAGAGCAGGATGGTTCAATATGGACTAAAATGTCAGAGGTCAGCATCATCACAGTGTTCCTTTCACCCTCTCCAGCTGGACCCTTTGGTGTTGGATACACTGAGCTCTCCTCTCCCACACAACCCATGACTCACACACATGCATGCACACACACATGGTTAGCAGTTAGCTAAGCCATTCTCTAGGTGTTTGGGTTCTGTGATGTCGCTCCATTTATAGAACAGGTTTTTCAGTTGATTTTACTGAATATGCCTTTGATATTAACCGGGCTCTCTAAACCATAAAGATGGGCAGATACTGTGTGGCTTTGAAGATGAAATAAAGCTCAACACTTAATCCTTCAGGGACTCGTGGCAACTGTTATGCTAATTATATTAGAACGTTAAGTACATACTGGATGTCATGGCGATGATTAGAAAACAATGAGTCATGGTTGGAATGGTGATGATACATTTGCACCCTTATGGAATTAGGCCAGTTACTGGAACTCCAATATTCTCTGTGCCATACATACCCTATGGTTGTATTTACATTGATCAAATCTCTATTTGTCCACTGCCTCCCTCAGCTCCCTGTTTAGGCCTATTTCATGGTTAGTTATCAGCCTGCACTTTCTAATCGTGACAGAGGGCTCAGAGGGCCAGTTAAGAAGCCTTCACCTCACAACAGGGGCTTGGCAGACTGGCCAGCAAGATGTCAATCTCCTCCACATCTTCCCGGAAACCAGCTGCCCAATCAATGCTCCCAGATGGGCTTCTTATATCCTCATCCTCCCGAGCTGCGTCCAATCAGAGAGATTAACTAAGAAGAGACAGCACCAGAGACTTAAAAAAACTGGCTTAACTGATAGTAAGGCCCTCAATGCCTCCTTATCACAGTGCAACATGGGGTGTCATCTCCACTCTCTCATCTTTAAAGCTCTGTTGTTTTTCTGACAGGTATTGATCAACTATATTTTGGGGGGAGTAAGATTTATGTGTGGTGTCACACCTTAAAAGGAGGAAGCTGTGGGAGATTGTGTTGCATGGATTCAAACTTTACCTGTCTTTATCTGAACTTGACGGTGTGCATACTTTTCTGTCCTTGTACTCTTGATTATATTACCAAGCCTTACTTATGATTCAGTACTACACAAATTTGATTATTTATTGACTAGCTAACTAAATGGTAACACAGGATAAACATACACACTTAATACATTAGAAACAGGTCCATAGTGGACTGACAACAATATGGCTGCTTGTTACAAAGTACATGGAGAGGGCTAGAGAGAGAGACACTTAAAGTTGGCACATTTAGAAACTACTCCCACTTGCCTGCTTGGAGTAAGAAATCATTCATGTATTTACGAGGAAATGCCTTAGTTTGCTGTGTATCTCTCCAAACTGGGCCTTTTTTGCAACACACTTGTAAAGCTCTGATTGTCCAAAAGGGGTCCCCACCCATCTTGTACTGTTGTTCTCCTCTGCAGTTGTCCAGTATCCGTTGACTTGTCGTGTAGTTCTGAACAGAACTACAAGTTTATTCTCCTTCTATTCTCTGTGGAAGATGCTTCTTTGAAGATAGGCTAGCCAGCCTTGTCGATGGTTCCCAGTGGGGTGATGAGAGTAGCGGAATAGAAGGGTTTGACGAGAGTATTAGAATGGTCCCACTTAAAATCGCTTTCTTCTCTTCACTTAGGACAGCTATTCAGTCGTACCAGTGATTGTCCGGGAGGTGAGTTTATCACTTCTAACTCGTGTTGAGATTCAGAGTTCCACCCACTTTAAAGGTGAGCTGCAGGTCAATGTCTATCTGGTCTGATATGTTAATTCTTAACCCATCAAATACAGTTTGTTAGAAATGGGCAGTTTCGTCAGGCTGACACACTCTCTAACCTCACTCAGGGGCGTGACTTGTCACTGTGCAAAGTTATGTAAAATCGTCTCTTATGGCAACTAAAATCATGGCCCTCTCTTAATTTCATGCACAACGTATCAGATGGCCCATTAACACATACAGTGTGTATACTATTCAAGTTACAGTATTTCCTTTATAACATTTGTAATGACATCACAATATGACATTAGTGTTCTTTTAGGTCACCTCTGCCCATTTCCCACATTCTATGTTAGAAATATTGTTCCAATAGTTCGCTTAAGAACGTGTTAGAGTTTCAGTGGGAAAAGTGTGTTGAAACAAAGGCACATTCCTTGGGTGAATTTGGAGAGGGAGATGCTGAATGTTCTCTCCTGGATTTACAACAGGGTGTGAGCTGTCAACCCCCACCAGTTCCCTTCTCCTCCCTCTGCGGGTGAGAGGAGATCTGGTTGAAGTTATTTATTACAAAGCTGATTGGACCTATTTGGATCCTCACAGGACAGTCATGACACAGTGCTAAGTCAGGGAGTGGCTAGCTAGAAACAGTTGAGAGACAGGGATCAGTCATTTAGTCATTGTGGCGATGGACTAGATGTGACATCGGTGTGTCATGGCTCAATCCACACTCCATTCCAGACTGACAGGGTGGTGTCACACATCTGTGGGTCCTAAGTGACCAGCCGGCACAACACTTGTCTCTTCCGTGCGAACCCTGTTATGTCAGATATCACACCTGCTGATTCACAGGGGAAGCTGCAATAACAGACAGCCTCTCTTCAGTCAACCACCTTTTCCTCTTCTTCTCAGTTTTACAAAAAATATTTAGTGCCTGTAATCCAAGACAGGGAATGCATTGAAATAAGGTAGAAACTTACTGACTATTGCTGAAATTAGATTTAATAATTTATTCTTGGTTCACCAGTTGGGTTCTCTTTTCAACATTCAAGCAAAGTTGTCCATTTGAAAGGGACGTAACTGCCACATGGGTATACGTTTGGGGTTTGGGGAGAATGGTGGGGTGAATGTCATCCAGAGTCAGACAACTTTCTCTCAGGAGTTAAAATAACATTTCACTTACTGTGAGGTCACCCGTTGTCTTCAGGGCATATCAAAGGTAATGACTGGATTGCCACGGAATACTTGTAATATGAGTCAGTCCCTGGTGTGTGTGTGTCCTGAACGTCTGCCTAACTGTCTGTCAGTGTGAGGACTTAACTAAAATTGCACTCCTCTTTGACATGTGTCTCTACTAGCTAATAATTTGTGGTTTTCAGATCCTCAAAGTCAATGTACATGTTTTACATATAAGTATTCCTCTCCCTTATGGACAGGTAGAATAGACCTGCATGCACCCCAGTCTAATGGGGGGGACTCCGGTAAAGTGCTAGGGTTTTGGAGATGAGTTACATGATGTTCTGGAATGGACCACTTCTCTAAATAAGGCTGTTTGAGCACACACACAGACACACTCCCATGCACGTGCACACTCATGTATAATCTTCAGATGAAAGAACCTACCTTCTTTTGTATTCTACACCTAGCATAGTCTGTGGGAGAGAGGATGATTTGATGCTTCCTGATGTTTGAAGTGAACAGTGAATGTTTTATTTTTTCCCATTGAGAACAAACGCATCATTTTACTACCAACGTTATTACTGTGATTACTTATGCCGGGAGAGGACGACGGTGTGGAATACAGATGCATCTACGTACCTACTGGGGAAGAATAATCACCAGAGGAATGAGAGGAAGCTTTCATGTCTTAGTTCATCATCCATCTGTAATGCAGAACCAAAACTGTTTACAGCAGCGATGCAGAACATTCTGTCAGTCTGTGTGTGTGTCTGCTGAGAGATGCACAGGGCATAAAACAGCAGAGGAGAAATTGTCAAAACAGAGGTTGAGAGGTCAGAATCATGGCTTATTAAATTAGTAGAGAGGTAGTCCTGATACGGCAAGAATAACAATTAAACACAGCAGTTTCAGGTAGATGTTTTTTTTTTTGGGGGGGGGGGGGGACTTCACATGAGATGAAGCGGGTATAGGTACATTTGAAACACATGTGGGTCTTTATGATTTTAAATGTTACTGACCCATGCATCACCCATGCGATGACCTTTGATGCATGTAACTAATCAGTCTCATCCAGGTTAGAGTCCACATGTGAAAACGAAAGAATAAAGCATATTTGTTTTGGACTGAGACTAGCTGTGTGTCATTGTCCACAAAAGCCATAATGGTTTCATCTGTATAGCCACCAACACACAGCCTAGACAAGGGCTGACAGTGTTGGTAGAGAGACACAGCAGGTAAAGCCTAATGATTCCCTCCATTAGAAAACATTGTTCATTTACTCATGCCTCTCCACCTATTAGAGCATTAAGAATAAGAATAAATCAATCAAGCAAACAAATTAGAACCGCTCCCTAGTTGGAAAATAACTGCCATTACACAGTTAAAGCAAAACACCAAATTGCCATGGCTTTTGCTTGATTTAAATTTTGTAATTACCATCGATGAGCTAGCTCGCTGCTTGTTGCTTTGGTTGCTGATGCACTGATTTGTTTTCAGTCACAGCACTTTGCTGATGATGGATCGGAAACAGTGAAATTGATTTAATTGCGGACAACAGGAGTTTTATTTATTTATATATTTTCTCTAAAAAGCTCTCCTTAGGCTTAACTTTTAATTAAGTTATACACAGAAGCGTCGCGTTGGCCTGGCCCTGAATATGTATTCTCAGTGGTACGATCTGAAAATTATGTTTAGGAGTGTTGGTAGTGGGTGGCAGGGTGCGTGGTGTGAGCACGCCGGGCCACATATGCTGCGGTGCAAGTCATAATTCCACCCGGCTGGAGGATGTGAGGGTTCATCCTGGCATAATACCTTTTGAGGTAGTAAACAATTATTAAAGCGCAAGCTCCTGTTGTCAAACTTTCCAAAGGTCAGCAGTCAGAAGTGTATGCAGTCAGGTCCAAAATTATTGACACCCTTGATAAAGATTAACAAAAATGACTGTATACAATTTTAAAAAATACATATACTGAGCTATGTTAAATAAAAACAATTAAAAAGGAAAAATATATTATTTTATACTAATACAATTGCTCAGAGAAAGAGATTTGTTTTAACAAGTAAAACTATTTTCTCTCAGAAAGATAGGCCTCAAACTGATTGGCACCCCTGTTTTCAACACCTTTTAATACCTCACCTTGCAAAGATAATGGTACTTGGACTGAAATGTTTCACGAGATTTAAGAACACTTTGGGAGGGATCTGAGACCATTCCTCCATACAGAATCGTTCTAGATCCTTGATATCCTTCGTCTGTGCTTATGGACTACCCTCTTCAGTTCAACCCATAGGTTTTTAATGGAGACTGAGATGGCCAATGCTAAATGTTGATTTTGTGGTCATTCATTTCTTTGTGGATTTTTTAAAAGTGAGGTGGTGGATGTTTGATGTTATTGGCCTATGTTGCTTCCACTAGTCCCGGGGCCCTTGTTAAAGTCAATGTCATCATGAGCTTTACCCAGTACCAGGACAATTGTGCCAAAAACCTGGTACTGGGAGACTGAAACTTGGCCTCAAGTGGATCTTCCAGCAAGACAAGAACCCAATCAAACATCAAAATCCTAAACAATAATCAAAAAATCTACATTCTCCACATCTCAGTCTCCGGACTTGAACCCCATTGAAAACCTGTGGTTTGAATTGAAGATAGCAGTCTATAAGCACAGACAAATGATATCAATGATCTGGAAAGATTCTGTAATGAGGAATGGTCGAAGATCCCTCCCAATGTGTTCTTCAATCTGATCAAAATTTTTCTAAAGACTTATCTTCACAAGATGATGTATTGAAAGGTATTGAAAACAGGGGTGCCAATAATATCTACCCATATCTTTTTGAGCAAATAAGATGACTTGTTAAACAAAATCTCTTCTCTGAGCAATTGTATTAGTATACAGTAATATAATTTCCAGATTGAATTGTTAGCATACAGTATAGCTGAGTATTTGTAGTAGTCTTTTTTGATAATAATTATGGACCTGACTGTAGATCAGTGCCTGGCCAAACATAGTTGTTTAATTAATGGGACTTATCTCTATTGGGTTTGCTCTGTGAGTCCAGCCCACACTGGTGCGGCCACTGGCTGCTGCCATTATAAACAGTGCTTATCAGAGGGTGGATATCAAGTGCATGACTGGACCTGAATTGAAGAAGACAGGGTGATTAGAGGGAAACCTCCCAACACAAGGGAAATGCCAACAAACATCTCATCCATAAATGGCTCCCCTGAATGTACAGTACAGAATGGGCTACAGTAATTTGAGGAGCCTTGACAGTTTCACTGATATTGCTCTGTGAAAAATCAGAATCAATTCAACATTAGACCTCACTCTATCAACAATGACAAATCAGGTTATCATTACTTTTCATTTCAAATACCATGACATTTGAAGTATCTTTTGTGCTACACATTCGAGACTGACAGACAGAGCGAGAGATCACTTGCAGACTGTTTGTTAGTCAGACACTAGTCCAGCCTACCACTTGGTACTCTCCTTACCCCTCCCTCTGTGGCACTCCTGCCTGTGTTCCCTCTGTTCTGCTCACCTGGTGTGACTAATGCCTGCAAGCCTTTGAGGTTAGCCAGACACGCTCACAGAGACCCTTTAGTTGATTTCTGTCCGTCTGCGTCTGGGTGACCCAGGGTAGCTTCCTACATGGGTAATTGGCAGGGGGTTGATTGAGGTCTCCTGAAGATGATAACCTGACCTGGCATGGGCTTGGAAACAGACAACACTGGTGGATCACAGATCACCTGGCATGAGCTTTCAGACAGTACTCAGTGGATCACAGTGATGGAGCAGATTGTTGCACTGTCACCTCAGACAAAATGTTCTAAACATCACAGCTCTCTAAAATGCTTGCAAATTAAGGTTGAAAGTTTGGATTTTTATGTTTGTGTTCAATCAAAAACACAAGACACCAAGTTTCCCCCTGAAAATAATTAGCAAAAATGAATGATGTGTTTGTGGATTATTCTATTTTGACCATCCTTCCCCATACATGTTCCTGTGGTTTTAAATGTGTCTACTCAGGTCTGTCAAAAGTTGCCAGTTAATCAGGATGCATGTCCATCTCTGGACACAGAGAACACATTACAGAGAGGTGAAAAACTTGATTTTACTCTCTGCATATCGATGGTAATTCTACCACTTCAGAATGGATGAATAAATAATGACCAATATGTTTATCATATCCCCATTATTTGTCTGCCGGTTTGCTGTGAATGATTGGGCTTCTGGTGGATTATCTGTGTTTAGCAGTCTAAGCTTCATTCCAAGATTGAAATGTAATGTCTGGCAGTATTGTGTGTGTTTGTGTGTATCCATCCGTTTGTGAGTGAGTGTGTATGTGTCTGTCCTTCCAGTTTTCAGTGATCAGGCTGACATAAGATATTAAAGCCCCAGACAGCACTATCTCTCTAACCTTGTCGATAATCCCATGGCCTCTTCTCTGTCGCACTTAACAACACCAAGCACTTTCAAACACACAGGCACACACATGCTAGCATGTGCCATACCTTTTGCTTTTGCATTTGCACAAATAACAGTTGGACTCAACCCTTTGTGAGGTCAGATGCAGAGTAAAAATCCCTAGTGGAACAACCAGGAGCCCTGAAAAGAACACAGCGCAATCTGCCTGCTTTCAGTGACTCATCCTGTGGTCTTGGGAAATAAGACATACACAATTTGATGAGATATGAAGAGTTTGATTCCAAAACACTATATCCATTTTCAGAAATGTTGGTAAATTAGATGTTATTGTTTGAAGACATTATGAAAGAGATTTCTGTTTTTTCACTATCTAATCACGGCATGGGGTTGTTCAATGACAGACATTTGTTTCAGAGACAAATATTTTTTTTTTTTGCAAAATGCTATATATTCACCTTACTCTCAGAGAAATAATTAGTACTGCTAGTTTTACAGTAAAATATATAACTACGTTTAATAAAGAACTGTACAAATGATACATTTGTGACAATATTTTTTATATTTTGTAATAATAATTATATACGGTGATATGACATCTGTATGTAAAACATTTACATTTTACTTTTTGGTAATTTAGCAGATGCTCTTATCCAGAGTGACTTACAGGAAGTGCATGAGGCTAGGTGAGAAAACCATATACAGGACATGAACATTACATTCCAGCTAAACAATGGATATATAGCATTTAGCAACATTTTCATACACAACTACAATATATGAACAAAAAAACAGTAATATTTTACACACATGAAGGTACTCATAAGCAATCATTTCAGATGAAAAAAACAAAAAAGATTTTCACTTGCAAGATTGCAGAGCACCAAATTCAACTACAGAAATACTCATTAAAAAAATTCAGAAAAGATACAACTATTTTACATAGGTTTAAAGATTAACTTCTTGTGAATCCAACCACGGAGTCAGATTTCAGAAATGCTTTACGGCGAAAGCACAAATCATTACAAACAGTTACCAGCCAAGTAGAAGAGTTACACAACTTAGAAATAGAGATACAATTAATCCCTTACCTTTGATGATCTTGATATGGTTGCACTTAGAAGACATTCATTTACTCAATATAAACAATTTCTAAAGACTGTTGACGTCTAGTGGAAGGCATATGAACTGCAATTTGACTCCTAAATCAATGGATACTGTAATGGTATTGAATAGAAAACTACAACAACAACAAAAAATCCTACTTCCTGAATGGATTTTTCTCATGTTTTCAGCCTGCCAAATCAGTTCTGTTATACTCACAGACACTATTTTAACAGTTTTGGAAACTTTAGAATGTTTTCTACCCACATCTACCAATTATATGCATATCCTATCTTCTGTGCCTGAGTAGAAGGCAGTTTAATTTGGGCACGCTTTTCATCCAAAATTCCAAATGCTGCCCCCTACCCTAGAGAAGTTAAGCCTTAGACCCACCCATCTCTTTATGGCCATGTGCTAAACAGTGAGTACGGTAGTGTACAACTAAAGTTTTCAAGACTAAAGGCTGGTTTATGTTTAGTCTATCGACATGTTTGTATACAGTTCTCACAGTGACATCATGCGCACTGCGGCATCAAACTTGTCGTTATGAAAAATTATAAACACGGAAATTGCAGGCTGCATGACATCATGCATTCTGGTGGTCCAAAATAGCATAACTGGATATTTGAACACTATTAAACCCACCTGTTTAAAAAGCCTAGTGGTTAGAGCATTGGACTAGTAATCAAAAGGTTGCAAGATCGAATCCCCAAGCTGACAAGGTAAACATTTGTCGTTCTGCCCCTGAACAAAGCAGTTAACCCACTGTTCCTAGGCTGTTATTGAAAATAATGATTTGTTCTTAACTGACTTTCCTAGTTAAATAAAGATAAAATAAAAGCACCTTTTTAAACAATGTTTTGGTTCGTTTCTAGATTGTTAGCTGGCTAGCCAGTTCAAATGATCACCATACATAGCTGACAACATCTTAACCTGTAAACACACGCTATATCAAATAAAATCTAAATGTATTTGTCACCTGTACAGGATACAGAAGGTGTAAATGGTACAGTGAAGTGGTTACTTGCATAGTAGCAATATCAAAAACAAAGTGACTAGAATCTTTTTTTTCTTCATAAATACATTATCATTATTAAATGATGCTTACCTGTCACACTTGTCTAAATTGATGGGTCATGTGAATGAAATGCTATAACCACCCCCAGCCACATCTAACTAAGTGGATGGGTCACTATTGTCGAGTACACATGTTCATGAAATACAATATATGGCCGTAATCACCACCAGACACACCTTGCTAATTTGATTCATGTAATAATCCGGCCAAAGTGTCTTTTGTCTCTTGTTTAGACATGTATCTAGCTAAACAATGAACTGGCATAATCCCAACTCATACTACTACCAATACAAACATTGTCATCGCTGTTGTATGAATCTGCAGGTAGCTGTAGCTAACAATGCTAATGGTTTTCTGATTAGAATAATATTACTACACAGGTCATACACGTAACGTTAGCTAGTGAGCCAGCAAGCTAACTAACAGCACGCTTTAGCTTGCAATAAATACGACTTTCTGACTAAATTTGAAAATTATTTCTGAAAATGTAGCTAGACCCGTATTCATAGATGAATGCTTCACGGCAGACTGGAACCATTTAACTCTGTTTCGTTTGTGGCTACATCTTGTTTGGCCAGCGTTGTGTCAAGACACTCCAGTTCACACTGACCGTGGCATGTGCAGAAAGTAGCCCGTCACTTTTTCCAACTGATATGTCGATAGCACCTCCAAAATTCAGGGCATCAATGTCGTTGAGGAAAGTAGCAAAACTTTTGCAGTTCTTGATGGCTAATGTTATATCTTTCAAAAACAACGCTTTCGAAAGGACTGTCAACACATACTGAACAGCTCATGTTATAAACAGAAGCATGCTATGTGGCAGACCAATCCAAACTCATCTCTCGTTATGTCCAGCCCATCCAGGCTAGTGAGAAGATTCCTGTCTTTTTTAGTGGCTTAAACAAACTAGGCTTGTGATTTAACAATTGTATTCGTATTTATGGATGGAATTCAAATGTGTTATTAAGGCACATGACAGTTCACATATTCGAGATGGCATTTCTGCCAAAAATGTTTTTATATTCAGATGCTTCTTCTTTGAAGTAGTGATGCGCGACATATGCCTAGTTTCCTGTAATGAGTCACATATACACTGAGTATACCAAACACAGGGATGCTGGCCCATGTTGACACCAATGCTTCCCAAAGATGTGTCAAATTGGATGGATGTCCTTTTGGTGTTGGACCATTCTTGATCAAATCAAATCAAATTTTATTGGTCACATACACATGGTTAGCAGATGTTAAGGCGAGTGTAGCGAAATGCTTGTGCTTCTAGTTCTGACTATGCAGTAATATTTAACAAGTAATCGAATAAATTCACAACTACCTTATACAAACAAATACACACAAATGTAAAGGGATGAATAGAATATGTACATATAAATATATGGATGCGATGGCGTGCGGCGATAGCGTGCGGCATAGTCAAGAAACAGTAGATGGTGTAGAATACAGTATATACATAAGAGATGAGTAATGTGGGATATGTAAACATTATTAAAGTAGTGTTATTTAAGGTGACTAGTGATACCTTTATTAATTTAGTCAGTTTATTTAAGTGGCCACAGATTTGAGTCTGTTGGCAGCAGCCTCGCTATGCCAGTGATGGCTGTTTTTCAGTCTCTCGGTCCCAGCTTTGATCCCCAGTACTGACCTCACCTTCTGGATGATAGCGGGGTGGAACAGGTAGTGGCTCAGGTGGTTTTTGTCCTTGATCTTTTTGGCCTTCCTGTGACATTGGGTGCTGTAGGGGGGTGCTACCTCTGCTGTTTCCTGAAGTCCATGATCATCTCCTTTATTTTGTTGACGTTGAGAGAGGTTATTTTCCTGACACCACACTCTGAGGGCCCTCACCTCCTCCCTGTAGGCTGTCTCGTCTTTGTTGGTGATCAGGCCTACCTGTCACGGTGAGTGAATGAGGACCCAAAAGCGAATTAACTTAACAGAGCTTCTTTAATTACCAAACATAGGTAGGTTCAGACAGACCGGCAGATTCCGACAGGACAGGACAAGGTTACAGCAAACATGACGATAGTCTGGTTCAGGCATGAAACACAACAAACAAGAATCCGACAAGGACAGGAACAAAAACAGAGAGAGATATAGGGACCTAATCAGAGGGAAAAAGGGAACAGGTGGGAAACGGGGTGAATGGGTAGTTAGGAGACAAGGAACAGCTGGGGGAAAGCGGGGGAGAAAAGGTAACCTAATACGACCAGCAGAGGGAGACAGGGTGAAAGGAAAGGACAGAAAGACACAACATGACAATACATGACACTACCACTGTAGTGTCGTCTGCAAACTTGATGATTGAGTTGGAAGCATGCATAGCCACACAGTCATGGGTGAACAGGGAGTACAGGAGATGGCTGAGAACGTACCCTTGTGGGATCCCAGTGTTGAGGATCAGTGGGGTGGAGATGTTGTTTCCTACCTTCACCACCTGGGGGTGGCCCGTCAAAGTCCAGACCCAGTTGCACAGGGCAGGGTCAAGACCCAGGGTCTCAAGCTTAATGACGAGTTTGGAGGGTACTATGGTGTTAAATGCTGAGCTGTAGAAAATGAACAGCATTCTTATTTAGGTATTCCTCTTGTCCAGATGAGGTGTGCAGTGTGATGGCATGGACCTATTGGGGCAGTAAGCAAATTGGAGTGGGTCTCAGGTAGGGTGGAGGTGATATGGTCCTTGACTAGTCTTTCAAAGCACTTCATGATGACAGAAGTGAGTGCAATGGGGTGTTAATCATTTTTTTCAGTTACCTTAGCTTTCTTGGGAACTGAAACAATGGTCGCCATCTTGAAGCATGTGGGGACAGACTGGGATAGTGTTACGCACGCCTCTATGAAGAGGGAACGCAACACCCTGCTACAACTCAACCCCCCGTGAAGTAAAAGAGGTATGGAACTGTAGGTGCGAGTAAGGATGACAAATGCAGAGAGAGTGGTACCGTAAACAAGGAATTTATTCCGTCACATGGTAATATGGGGAAAAGGGGCTGGACGGAACCAAAGCAAATAAAGTAAATGACAAAGCCCCCCCCCCCCCTCTCCTATCTAACCTGCCTACCCACTACATATCTAACTTAGCACCACCTGGTGCGCTAACCAAAATACAAGGGGGTGGTCTGCCCAGGTCTTACCTAGTGTGGATAGACAGTGAATATACAATGGGTATATGCATGCCCGCGGGCCTCTTGCCTAAGCACTCCCTAAGTGCCTTCCCCTTCCCCCCTGGGAACAAATGAAAAAGAATATTAAACAATCCACTTCACAACAAAACTGAGAAAAAACTAACTCAGGCCATCAACTTAAGGTATAGGGGTCAGCATTTTCACTTTTGGATAAATAGCGTGCCCAATTTCAACTTCCTACTACTCATGCCAAGAATATAAGATATGCATATTATCAGTAGATTTGGATAAAAAACACTGACGTTTCTAAAACTGTTTGAATCATGTCCCTGAGTATAACAGAACTTATGCAGCAGGTAAAACCCCAAGGACTAACTATTCAGATTTTTTTTTTTTTTAGGTCTCTGTTCAGTGGGTTCTCATTGGAAAACAATATTTCTTAGGAACTTGTTTTCAGTTCCTACCACTTTCAATGGATGTCACCGGAATTTGGTTGAGGTTATTCATTTGTGCAATGAAGAAGTACGGCCATCTAGGAGCTGCGTTACACTGTTGAGAGTTGCGCAAGACTTGAAAAGTAGCTTGGTTTGTTGTGTTCCTGTATTGAACACAGACCCGTCTTCAATTTGATCGATTATTAACGTTTAAAAATACCTAAAGTTGTATTACAAAAGTAGTTTGAAATGTTTTGGCAAAGTTTACAGGCAACTTTTGAAATATTTTGTAGTGACATTGCGCAATTTGGAAGCTGTTTTTTTCTGGATCAAATGCGACAAATAAATTCACTTTTTGGATATATATGGACAGAATTAATCGAACAAAATGACCAATTGTGATGTTTATGGGACATATTGGAGTGCCAACAAAAGAAGCTTGTCAAAAGTAAGGCATGTTTTATATTTATTTCTGCGTTTTGTGTAGCGCCTGCAGGGTTGAAATATGCTACCCTCTTTGTTTACCATACGAAGTTAAAGAAGCTCTGACAAAGCAACAAACACAGAACATACCAAAGCTGCTACCAACAACAACTAACATAGTACATACCAACGACCAACATGCTATACCCCTCAGCCATCAACCTCCTCTCTCAGCAATGATCTATATCACAACCAATCTCTCCCCTGAACAACAAAACACTGGCTTTTATAGCTTCAGAAGGCATTGGAATTTGGAGACAGCTGCGTCCTGACGAGGGGGCGGGGTCAGCTCTCCAATTAATCGTGGAGTCGACCAATCAGCTGCTGGGGGATTTCAGGAAGCCATCTCCTGAAACACACTCAAATACACAAACTTCAATACAGAAACTGGGGAACGTAACAGATAGGAATTGGTTGAATATGTCTGTAAACACACCAGCCAGCTGAGGAAGCGGCTAGGGATGCCGTCTGGGCTGGCAGCCCTGCGAGGGTTAACATGTTTAAATATTTTATTCATATTGGCCACGGAGAAGGGGAGCCCACAGGCTTTGGTAGCGGGCCATGTCAGTTAGTATTATTAGTAATGGATAGAAAACACTCTAAAGTTTCTAAAACTGTTTGAATGATGTCTGTGAGTTTAACAGAACTCAAAACAGGAAGTGAGAAATCTTAGCATTGTATTAATTATTATTATTAATTATGTTGCACTGCCTAGGGGTTCCACTAGATGTCAATCATCAATAGAAATTTGAATGAGAGCAGAATCTATCAGGTGACTGGCAGTCAGACATTTTCTGATCACACTTATTCCTCATGGTACCCACTTGCGTTCCATTGCTCATGAAGACACAAAGGAATACTCCGGTTAGAACTTTATTGAAGCTGTATGTTAAGAACATCCTAATGATTGATTCTGTACTTAGTTTGAAACGTCCGTTATTTATGTCCAATTAGCTACTTTGGTTAGCGCGTTTGGTAAACAATTCCAAAGTCACAAAGCGCGTCCACTATAACGTGACGAAATGTCCAAAAGTTCCGTAGCAGTCAGTAGAAACATGTCAAACAATATACTGAATTAATCTTTAGAATGTTGTTTAGAAATATCTTGAATAACGTTCCAACCGGAGACGTAGAATGACTTCAGATGAGCGATGGAACGCAGGTCCTTCATCTGTGAATGCGCCTGGTAAAAGCATGGTCCACTCATGGCTGTGGTGACTATTTCCTGTGTCAATCAACCCCCCTTCACATTAGTCATCAGACAAAGTTCTATTGACTGCTGACATCTAGAGGAAGGCGTAGGAAGAGAAAACTCATCCATATCTCGCTGTAATTTCAATGAGACCTTGGTGGAATTTCTCAGGTTTTTGCCTGCTATATGAGTTCTGTTATACGCACAGACATAATTCAAACAATTTTAGAAACTTCTGTGGGTTTTCTATCCAATACTAATAATAATATGCAAATATTAGCAACTATGACTGAGGAGCAGGCCGTTTGATATAGGCACCTTTCATCCAAGCTACTCAATACTGCCCCTGCAGCCATAAAAAGTTAAAGCAAGGGCTGATTTCAAGGTTTTACTGCTAACCTACAAAGCATTACATGGGCGTGCTCCTACCCATCTTTCCGATTTGGTCCTTCCGTACATACAGTGGGGCAAAAAAGTATTTAGTCAGCCACCAATTGTGCAAGTTCTCCCACTTAAAAATAAGAGAGAGGCTTGTAATTTTCATCATAGGTACACTTCAACTATGACAGACAAAAATAGAAAAAAAATCCAGAAAATCACATTGTAGGATTTTTAATGAATTTATTTGCAAATTATGGTGGAAAATAAGTATTTGGTCAATAACAAAAGTTTATCTCAATACTTTGTTATATACCCTTTGTTGGCAATGACAGAGGTCAAACGTTTTCTCTAAGTCGTCACAAGATTTTCACACACTGTTGCTGGTATTTTTGCCCATTCCTCCATGCAGATCTCCTCTAGAGCAGTGATGTTTTGGGGCTGTTGCTGGGCAACACGGACTTTCAACTCCCTCCAAAGATTTTCTATGGGGTTGAGATCTGGAGACTGGCTAGGCCACTCCACAACCTTGAAATGTTTCTTACGAAGCCACTCCTTCGTTGCCCGGGCGGTGTGTTTGGGATCATTGTCATGCTGAAAGACCCAGCCACGTTTCATCTTCAATGCCCTTGCTGATGGAAGGAGGTTTTCACTCAAAATCTCACTATACATGGCCCCATTCATTCTGTCCTTAACACGGATCAGTCGTCCTGGTCCCTTTGCAGAAAAACAGCCCCAAAGCATGATGTTTCCACCCTATGCTTCACAGTAGGTATGGTGTTCTTTGGATGCAACTCAGCATTCTTTATCCTCCAAACACGATGAGTTGAGTTTTTACCAAAAAGTTCTATTTTGGTTTGGTTTCATCTGACCATATGACATTCTCCCAATCTTCTTCTGGATCATCCAAATGCTCTCCAGCAAACTTCAGACGGGCCTGGACATGTACTGGCTTAAGCACGGGGACACGTCTGGCACTGCAGGATTTGAGTCCCTAGCAGCGTAGTGTGTTACTGATGGTAGGCTTTGTTACTTTGGTCCCAGCTCTCTGCAGGTCATTCACTAGGTCCCCCCATGTGGTTCTGGGATTTTTGCCCACCGTTCTTGTGATAATTTTGACCCCACGGGGTGAGATCTTGCGTGGAGCCCCAGATCAAGGGAGATTATCAGTGGTCTTGTATGTCTTCCATTTCCTAATAATTGCTCCCACAGTTGATTTCTTCAAACCAAGCTGCTTACCTATTGCAGATTCAGTCTTACCAGCCTGGTGCAGGTCTACAATTTTGTTTCTGGTGTCCTTTAACAGCTCTTTGGTCTTGGCCATGGTGGAGTTTGAAGTGTGACTGTTTGAGGGTGTGGACAGGTGTCTTTAATACTGATAACAAGTTCAAACAAGTGCCATTAATACACGTAACAAGTGGAGGACAGAGGAGCCTCTTAAAGAAGAAGTTACAGGTCTGTGAGAGCCAGAAATCTTGCTTGTTTGTAGGTTACCAAATACTTATTTTCCACCATAATTTGCAAATAAATTCATTAAAAATCCTACAATGTGATTTTTTTCTCATTTTGTCTGTCATAGTTGAAGTGTACCTATGATGAAAATTACAGGCCTCTCTCATCTTTTTAAGTGGGAGAACTTGCACATTTGGTGGCTGACTAAATACGTTTTTGCCCCACTGATACCTACACGTACGCTACGGTCACAAGACACAGCCCTCCTTATTGTCCCTAGAATTTCTAAACAAACAGCTTGAGGCAGGGCTTTCTTCTATAGAGCTCCATTTTTATGGAATGGTCTGCCTTCCCATGTGAGAGACACAGATTCGGTCTCAACCTTTAAGTCTTTACTGAAGACTCATCTCTTCAGTAGGTCGTATGATTGAGTGTAGTCTGGCCCAGGAGTGTGAACGGAAAGGCACTGGAGCAACGAACCACCCTTGCTGTGTCTGCCTGGCCGGTTCCCTTCTCTCCACTGGGATTCTCTGCCTCTAACCCTATTACAGGGCTGAGTCGCTGGCTTACTGGTGCTCTTCCATGCCGTCCCTAGGAGGGGTGCGTCACTTGAGTGGATTGAGTCACTGACGTGATCTTCCTGTCTGGGTTGGCGCCCCCCCTTGGGTTGTGCCGTGGCGGAGATCTTTGTGGGCTATACTCGGCCTTGTCTCATGATGTTAAGTTGGTGGTTGAAGATATCCCTCTAGTGGTGTGGAGGCTAGGGAGTTTTTCCTATCCACTGTGCTTCTACACCTGCATTGCTTGCTGTTTGGGGTTTTAGGCTGGGTTTCTGTACAGCACTTTGAGATATTTGCTGATGTAAGAAGGGCTATATCAATACATTTGAATTTATTTTTTTGATTTAATCTAGCAACCTTTTGGTTACTGGCCCAACGCTCGAACCACTAGGTTTCCTGCCATTTTGCGCGAATGCTGCCATCAATCAAGAAGGTTTTAATGGTCACAGAGGGTACGACATCTCCGATGCACTTGCTAATATACTCACTCACCGAGTTAGCATACACATCAATCTTATTGTCTGAGGCTATCCGGAACATATCCCAGTCCACGTGATCGAAGCAATCTTGAAGCATGGAATTCGATTGGTCAGACCAGCGTTGTATTGACCTGAGCACAGGTGTTTCCTGTTTTAGTTTCTGTCTATAGGCTGGGAGCAACAACATGGGGTCATGTTCAGATTTGTCGAAGGCAGGGCGGAGGAGGGCTTTGTATGCATTGCGGAAGTTCGAGTAGCAATGATCCAGAAAGCTACTAGATCTTGTTGCACATTCTTTATGCTGATAAAATTTAGGAAGTATGGTCCTAGGATACCTTTGTTAAAATCCCCAGCTACAATAAATGCAGCCACAGAATGTATGTTTTCCAGTTTACATAGAGTCCAGTGAAGTTCTTTCAGGGCCGACAAGAGATCTGCTTGTGGGGGATACACAGTTGGCATTTGATTGTAAGGAATTCTAGGTTGGATGAACAAAAGGACTTGAGTTCCTGTATGTTGTTGTGATTACACAATGAGTCGTTAATCATAAGGCATACACCCACCACCCTTCTTCTTACCAGAGAGATGTTTGTTTCTGTCGGCGCGATGTGTGAAGAAACCAGGTGGCTCTACCTACTCTGACAACATATCCCAAGTGAGCCATGTTTCCGTGAAACAGAGAATGTTACAATCTCTAATGTCTCTCTGGAAGGAAACTCGTGCCCTAATTTCATCCACATTGTTATCTATAGATTGGACATTGGCGAGTAATATGCTCAGAAACGATGGATGGTGTGCTCGCCTTCTGAGTCTGACCAGTAGGCCGCTCCGTCTGCTTCTCCTGCGGCGACCGCGTTGTTTTTAGTCGGCCTCTGGGATAAGATCGCATGTCCAGGTTGGAGGTCCAACCAAAGGATCTGCTTCGGAAAAGACGTATTCCTGATCGTAATGATGGTAAGTTGACATCGCTTTAATATCCAATAGTTCTTCCCGGCTGTATGTAATAATAATACTTGATTTTCTGGGCTAACAATGTAAGAAATAATAAATAACTGCATAGTTTTCTAAGGGCCTAAAGCGAGGCGACCATCTCTGTTGGCGCCATCTTACCAACCATATGGATGGGTATGAAAAACACAGCAGCGTTGCAGTTCTTGACACAACCCGGTGCTCATGGTAGCTACTACCATACGCCGTTCAAAAGCAACATCTCGTGGCACAACGCCTCTCCCCTATTTGACCTAGATAGTTTGTGTGTATGCATTGATATGTAGGCTACGTGTGCCTTCTTAAAAATGTATGTAGTTCTGTCGTTGAGCTGTTCTTGTCTAATGAGGTTCTGTATTTGATGTTTCATGTTTTGTGTGGACCCCAGCAAGAGTAGCTGCTGCTTTTTCAACAACTAATGGGGATCCTAATAAAATACCAAATACCAAAGGCACTTAAATGTTTTGTCTTGCCCATTCACCCTCTGAATGGTATGCATACACAATCCATGTCTCAATTGTCTTATAGATGTGTAAAAATATTATTTAAGCTGTCTCCTCCCCTTCATCTACACTGATTTAAGTGGATTTAACAAGTGACATCAATAAGGGATCATAGCTTTCACCTGGTCAGTCTATGTTATGGAAAGAGCAGATGTTCTTAATGTTTTGTTTACTCAGTGTATATACAGTGCCTTCGGAAAGTATTCAGATCCCTTGACTTTTTACACATTTTGCTACGTTACAGCCTTATTCTAAAATTGATTAAATAAAAAATTGCATTAGCAATCTACACACAATACCCCATAACGACAAAGCGAAAATAGTTTTTTGAAATGTTTGCAAATGTATAATAAAAAAACAACCTTATTTACATAAGTATTTAGACCCTTTGCTATGAGACTCAAAATTCAGCTTAGGTGCATCCTGTTTCCATTGATAATCTTTGAGATGCTTCTACAACTTGATTGGAGTCCACCTGTGGTACATTTAATTGATTGGACATGATTTGGAAAGGCACACACCTGTCTATATAAGGTCCCACAGTTGACAGTGCATTTCAGAGGATTTTGTCTAGGCTCAGATCTAGGGAAGGGTACCAAAACATGTCTGCAGCATTAAAGGTCCCCAAGAACACAGTGGCCTCCATTAAATGGAAGAATTTTGGAACCACTAAGACTTTCGTAGAGCTGGTCGCCGGGCCAAAATGAGCAATCGGGGGAGAAGGGCCTTGGTCCTTCTCTGACTGAGCTCTGGAGTTCCTCTGTGGAGATGGGATAACCTTCCAGAAGAACAACCATCTCTGCAGCACTCCACCAATCAGGCCTTTATGGTAGACTGGCCAGATAGAAGCCACTCCCCAGTAAAAGAGACATGACAGCTCTCTTAGAGTTTGCCAAAAGGCACCTAAAGACTGTTGGCCTGAATGCTAAGCGTCACGTCTGGAAAAAAACAGGCAACATCCCTGCGGTGAAGTATGGTGATGGCAGCATCATGCTGTGGGAGTGTTTTTCAGCGGCAGGGACTGGGAAACCAGTCAGGATCGAGGAAAAGATGAACTCAGCAAAGTACCGAGAGATCCTGCTCCAGAGCTCTCAGGACCTCAGACTGGGGCTAACGTTCACGTTCCAACAGGAAAACGACCCTAAGCACACGGCCAAGACAATGCAGGAGTGGCTTCAGGACAAGTCTCTGGATCTCCTTGAGTGGCCCAACCTGAGCCCGGACTTGAACCCAATCTAACATCTCTGGAGAGACCTGAAAATAGCTGTGCAGCAACGCTACCCAGCCAACCTGACAGTGCTTGAGAGGATCTGCAGAGAAGAATGGGAGAACCTCCCCAAATAATGGTGTGAATAATTTGTTGTGTCATACCCAAGAAGACTCAGAGCTGTAATTGCTGCCGAAGGTGCTTCAACAAAGTATTAATTAAAGGGTTTGAATACTTATGTAAATGTTGTATATCAGTTGTTTTTTTTCATACATTTCAAAAAATGTCTAAAAACCTGTTTTTGCTTGGTCATTATTGTATGTAGATTGATGAGAGAAAAAAAAACAATTTAATCAATTTTAGAATAAGTCTCTAACCTAACAAAATGTGGAAAAAGTAAAGGGATCTGAATACTTTCACAATGCACTGTATATAACAAAAAAGCCTCACAAGACCTTGCATGAATGCCAGGGACGGCTTGTACTGTCAACCTTAATTTGTGCTGCAATATCCCCATATAGCGGTTCCTTGCACCAACAAACTCTTCACATGAATAAAAAAAGACATTTCAATTTACCTTTGTTGTTGTGTTCCAGCTCTTGCATACAGATTATTTTTTTCGTTTAGAAGAAAATGAAGAGAAGCGAACAAAAAAAGGGAAACAATCCACAATAGATTTCCCCTTCATTTCTAGAATAAGAATAAAATGTTAATCTAGGCAGAGGAGGAACGATGCATTATCTGTTTTCCAATTCACAGAGTGAGTTTGAGATTGGTTGCACTGCACGCTATGTCTTACCATCAATGAAAATGGAACGTGTCAAAAGTTGCAAGAACATTTTAGAGGAGGGTGTACTTGAACTTCAATGATACAGAAAATAAAACTATTACTTTGTAAGACTACTGCTTTGTATCTTTCTACCACCAGAATTTGTTTTATCTTTGAGTTGTCATGTGTTGCTGCCATGCTATGCTGTTGTCTTAGGTCTCTCTTTATGTAGTGTTGTGTTGTCTTTCTTGTCGTGATCTGTGTTTTGTCCTATATTATTATTTTTTTTAAATTCCAGCCCCCGTCCCCGCAGGAGGCCTTTTGTTAGGCCGTCTTTGTATATAAGAATTTGTTCCTAACTGACTTGCCTAGTTAAATAAATAAAATTAAAATAAAAAGCCCTGCCCTCCCAAAAAAATGAAATAAAATGTTCATTCTGTGTTGTGTCAGTATTCCTTTTTATAAGTGAGGCACGTTTACAAATGCTTTATAGATGCTTTAAAAATTATTTCTGAATGGGAAAATACAAATGACAGTACAGACTGTATAAAATTCATACATAGAACTTTAATGTTGGTGTTGTAGACCAGTGGAAAACTGCATCGTTAATTGCCAGTAAGTGTTTAGCTATAAATGCTTCATGAATGGGAAAATAGATTTCACTTTACATTGACTGGATATAATTCATACATAGACCATTCATGTGTGTGTTATAGTCCAGTGTGGCCAAATTCATTTTGATGTGGAGGGGGGCTGTTGATAATGAGTTACGAAAGAGTTATGATATGCCTCTCAACTACATGATTTAATCCTTAAAATGTACCGAGGATTCAACCCTGTGTGGATCTTCATGCACCATGGACCTCAGTAAGAAGAAGAAAGCAGAAGGTAAGTCAAGGCCCTATACCAGCCGGTGGGGGAAATAGGGCTGGTACAGGCTATGTATCAGCATAATTTTCTAAATGGGGTTTGGCCTTTTGGAATATTCACTAACACTGGTATGGCAGAAGCACACTTTTGAGAACAGTCATAATGATGACATTGCGCTGTCTTTGTACGTCTCCGAGTGCTCGGGTAGGCTGTTTATCCGACTGGATAAAATATACAAATAATAATTAGAATATTATGTCCCCCCACTTCTAAAACCAAAGTAGCGCCCTTGCATGCTTTGGATATATGTAATTAATGTGGTAAGGACCTGTTGTTACGTAGTCAAGTTAACGCGTTACCCATCCTTTTTATCAAATAAATCAACCCCTTGGATCAAATTCCTCTCTTAAGAGTTGGTGCAATCTAACACACTGCTTGTAAAGTCAAGCCAAATGCACAGACTGGACAGCTGCCTTCCACTTAAAACAAAGGGGAGAACAGATTACCTGCACCAGCTAGAACAAAATGGTGATGCTTTTCACAAAGCAATTTGCATCTTTTAAAAAGAAGATCATTAATCATCATAATACAGCAGCATGGTGGTATTACCTGTGGCCATGCAGCCAGCAATTCTCGATATAATATAAACAACACAGCCAAGCCAACAAATGGCTACACTGCACAAAGCTATGCATTTACACAATGCGTGATTATTTTCTAATCATTTTCTGTTCACCTTGACCAACGACACATGCCATTCATCAGAGAGCATAACAATGAGTTGATTTCCATAGATGTCAGCACTATATACAAACACATCTCGTGATCTGAGGCTGCCACAGGTTTGATTGGTGCATCAAAATCCATCATCAGGAACCATTAGTTCTTGTCATTGATGCCGTGCATCAGTTGTATTAGTGTGGATCATATAATTGTATCTCTCTGTAGTTTTGAGAGCAAAAATGAAAAAAGAGGTGTGAATGTGGATATTGTTAGCGTTTCCATTTTTTAAAACAAAGTAGGGATTATTTGTATGTAAATTGGATACAAGGTGCCAGATGTATCTTCCCTCATAAACACTTAATATTGTATCTTCGGGACTACATAACACGTTCATAAGATATATACATCACATTCATAAGCAGTACATAAGCATTTGTTACTACATCTTCTCTCTGCACAACCCCATCTGTACATGGACCTCAATGTAGACAGGGATGATTTTCATGGAACACCTTTCTTTGTGCATGGACCTCTGCGTCTGTCACTGAGAAAAGATTCAACACAGAGTCGTCATCATCATCATCATCACAGGGGATCTATTCTGAGGGATGTTGTCAGGGGCAACCCTGGTGTGTTGACGAGTCACTAGGAGCAGAGACGTGCGCCATGCTGCGTCCACCTCTCACACTCCCTTCCTTCTCCCTGACGTACGCATTTAATCAGCTATGCCATATTATGCAGGCCATCTAAACAATCACTCAACAGCCTGTGTGTGACTCCCAGGGCTTCATTTAAAACTTCACAAACTCATATACTATTTAAGTGGTTAGGCCCCATCTGTTGCTTTTTCACACCTTGATGGATCTGGAGACTAATGCAGGGTACAGGGGGGCTTCGAATGTGTGCATGTACACACACACACACACACACACACATACACACACACACACACTCATGCATGCACAAACACACCAGAAACCTTTACATTATCTTCTGTAGATTAACACCCACACAACTGTTGCATTTCCTCACAGTCCAGTTCCCAGTATCGCATATGAAGGAATTATTGAAGTGAATGAGGCGTGTGTTGTCAGAATGACTTACTGTTTCTGAAGGTTCCTTCGCACTCAAGGAGTTAGTGTTTTTGTTGAACTTGTATTGAACATAACCAGCACATTTCAATTGCACCTGCTGCTGTTGTTAGTTCTGTTCTGTTTAAAAGAAAAATGCTATTGCAACCTCATTGCAATAGGTAATTGAGACCAAAAGCGCAAGATAAGTTTCTAGTGTTTAATACCAAGGATACAGTCAGCTGAGTGCATACATTTAGAAAGCTCACAACACACGTTATACTCTTCCCTTGTAGGCGTCACCTCCCCAGCTATACATTTTATGACCCCAATGAGTTTCCCTCCTTTCCCCTGTGGAATGTCCACGGCCCTCTCTTTGTTTAGCCAGATGTCAGAATCACACCCCGTCTGTCACGTTCTGACCTTTATTTCCTTTGTTTTGTCATTATTTAGTATGGTCAGGGCGTGAGTTGGGGTGGGCAGTCTATGTTTGTTTTTCTATGATTTGGGGATTTCTATGTTTCGGCCTAGTATGGTTCTCAATCAGAGGCAGGTGTCATTAGTTGTCTCTGATTGAGAATCATACTTAGGTAGCCTGGGTTTCACTGTGTGTTTGTTTCCGTGTCTGTGTTTTTCACCACACGATACTGTTTTGGGTTTCGTTCATTCCACGTTTATTGTTTTTTGTATTCACTTGTTCATGTGTACTATTTCTTATTAAAGGAACCATGGACACTTACCACGCCGCATATTGGTCCTCCGATCCTTCTGTTTTGGGCCTGAATCTGCTCTCTGATCCTAGGCAATTTACTCTTATCTGATTAGTTCAACAACCTTTCTAAATTAACATACACAGTTTCATGGCCTAAACTCCATTCATACTCACAATAATAATTCACCACACAGGATACAAACAAACTACAATTTAACTTGAAACATGTTACATTTTGACAGAATCCATCAGTTTCAACACTCTCTTGCTGCTGTACAGTGTCCTTGGGTTATTTGTAAGGTGCTTTGAATCACATGTATTGTTATTAACACTTTTTCACTATATCAAGGTCCAATCAAGTTCTTTAATTTAGAAAATCACACTAAGAATCAAGGTGTAAATAGAGAATTCACAGGGGAACAATACATACTCCTACAGTCTCAATCAACAAAACTCCTTCCACTCTGTAACATGATTACTAACTTATCAAGGAAGAGACTACCATCTTGGTAACACTTTATTTGGGTGGTCCATCTGTAGACGCTCTACAAACTACCAGCAACATGTTGTCACGTCCTGACCTAAGTTCCTATTTTATGTCTCTATTTTGTTTGGTCAGGGCGTGAGTTGGTTTGGGCATTCTATGTTTTGTTCTAGGTTGTGTACTGTACTTCTATGTGTTTGGCCTGGTATGGTTCCCAATCAGAGGCAGCTGTCAATCGTTGTCTCTGACAACCATACTTAGGTAGCCTGTTCCCACCTATGTTTGTGGGTAGTTGTTTTGTGTTTCACCTGACAGGACTGTTTCGTTTATTACATTCTCGTTGCTATTTTTGTTTCGTGTTATATTAAAATATTAACATGGACACTTACCACGCTGCGTGTTGGTCCAATCTTGACTACTCTTCCTCAGACAAAGAGGAGAATCGTTACACATGTCAACTGCATGTCTGTTTATTTTTCAGTGTAACATTTCTAGTCTTGACTCTGTAAGAGTGAAATTAACCCTCAGTGGTGTAAAAAATAACCAGAGGTATTGTTTTACACTGTGGAGAGTAAAACAGTTCCATCAAAACCACGCCAATCATTATCCATTTCCCTGCATGCTCTACTGCATGTAGATTTATTGGTGGATTGTTTTTAATATCTGTGTTTTGTACATTGATTGATTAATTTTATATTACACAAAGATAATTAATACTACAGGTGTTCATTTCTTACACTGAGAAAGTGTAACAGCGTCAGCACTAAGCAAAGTGAGTCCAGTTTACTCAAAATCAAGTGTTATGTTTTACACTGTAGGTGCTGCTTATTACTCTACGGTAGAGCTATGCAAACACCACAATCAAGTTCATTTGCACACTTTGATGGGGAACCCTGGAACAGAGTTAAATCTTAAACACTTTCTAAAGTATTATTTTAACACCAGTTCAGTCGGACTCAAATTCACCGAAAATAGTGTACATTTAACACTTTTGGAGCTAAATGTACAACTTTGATTTTGCTGTAGACTATGAGCAGCATTTCATCAGCATGTCTTTAGCCTTACAGTAGCATCTCAACAGTATATCTTATAATTTGAACAAGGTAGTCTATAGTACATCTATAGATGCTCAAAAAAACATCTGTTGAAATGCGTACCGCATTAGCATCGAATACGAAAGAGAGGCTAGCTTTTTCAAACAGATATTTGCATCCTATAGTACAAACTTCAAAAAGTTCTGGGACACTAAAGTCCATGGAGAATAAGAGCACCTCCTCCCAGCTGCCCACTGGACCCTCTCTTTCTAAAATAATCTGCTGCAATTGTCACAACCCCTATTACTAGCCTGTTCTACCTCTCTTTCGTATCGTTTGAGATCCCTAAAGATTGGAAAGCTGCCGCGGTCATCCCCCTCTTCAAAGGGGGTGACACTCTAGACCCAAACTGCTACTGACCTATATTTATCCTACTCTGCCTTTCTAGTCTTAGAAAGCCAAATTAACAAACAGATCACCGACCATTTCGAATCCCACCGTACCTTCTCCGCTATGCAATCTGGTTTCCGAGCTGGTCATGGGTGCACCTCAGCCACGCTCAAGGTCCTAAACGATATCATAACCGCCATCAATAAAAGACAATACTGTGCAGCCGTATTAATCGACCTGGCCAAGGCTTTCGACTCTGTCAATCAGTGCATTCTTATCGGCAGACTCAACAGCCTTGCTTTCGTAAATGACTGCATCGCCTGGTTCACCAACTACTTCTCAGATAGAGTTCGGTGTGTCAAATCGGAGGGCCTGTGGTCTGGACCTCTGGCAGTCTCTATGGGGGTGCCACAGGGTACAATCCTGGGGCCGACTCTTTTCTCTGTATACATCAATGTTGTCGCTCTTGCTACTGGAGATTCCCTGATCCACCTCTACGCAGACGACACCATTCTGCATACTTCTGGCCCTTCTTTGAACACTGTGTTAACAGACCTCCAGATGTTCTTCAATGCCATACAACACTCCTTCCAAGACCCCCAACTGCTCTTAAATGCATGTAAAACTAAATACATGCTCTTCTAACGATCGCTGCCCTGCACTCGCCCGCTCGTCTAGCATCACTGCTCTGGACGGTTCTGACTTAGAATATGTGGACAACTACAAATACCTAGGCATCTGGTTAGACTGTAAACTCTCCTTCCAGACTCACATTAAGCATCTCCAATCCAAAATTCAATCTAGAATCAGTTTCCTATTTCACAACAAAGCAAAACTTCACTCATGCTGCCAAACATACTCTTGTAAAACTGACTATCCTACCAATCCTTGACGTCGGCAATGACATTTAAAAAATAGCCTCCAACACTCTACTCAGCAAAGGTTCTCGTTGGCTGGCCCTTGCTTCATATTCGTCGCCAAACTCCAGGTCATCTATAAGTCTTTGCTAGGTAAAGCCCTGCCTTATCTCAGTTCACTGGTCACCATATCAGCACCCACCCATAGCACACGCTCCAGCAGGTATATTTCACTGGTCACCCCCAAAGCCCACCCCGCCTTTCCTTCCAATTCTCTGCTGCTAATGACTGGAACGAATTGCAAAAATCACTAAAGCTGGAGACTTATATCTCCCTCACTAACTTCAAGCATCAGCTGTCAGAGCATCTTACCGATCATTGCACCTGTATATATCCCATCTATAATTAGCCCACCCAACTACCTCATCCCCCTATTGTCACGTTCTGACCATCGTTCGTGTGTGTTTTCCTTGTTTTAGTGTTGGTCAGGACGTGAGCTGGGTGGGCATTCTATGTTGTGTGTCTGGTTTGTCTATTTCTATGTTTGGCCTGATATGGTTCTCAATCAGAGGCAGGTGTTAGTCATTGTCTCTGATTGGGAACCATATTTAGGTAGCCTGTTTTGTGTTGGGTTTTGTGGGTGATTGTTCCTGTCTTTGTGTTTGTGGCACCAGATAGGACTGTTTTGGTTTTTTCACATTTCTTGTTTTGTAGATTGTTGTACGTTCATCTTTATTAAAGATGCACAAAACTAACCACGCAGCATTTTGGTCCGCCTCTCCTTCACCACAGGAAAACCCTTACACCTATATTTATTTTTTGCTCCTTTGCACCCCAGTACTTGCTTATTCATCTTCTGCACATCTATCACTCCAGTGTTTAATTGTAATTATTTCGCAACTATGGCCTATTTATTGCCTTACCTCTCTAATCTACATTTGCACACACTGTACATAGCCTTTTCTATTGTGTTATTGACTCTACGCCTGACAATCCCATATGTAACTCATTGTTGTTTGTGTCGCACTGCTTTGCTCTATCTTGGCCAGGTTGCAGTTGTAAATGGGAAGGTGTTCACAACTGGCCTACCTGGTTAAATAAATAAATATCTGTAGTCTGTCAGTACAGATATGCTTGTACAAATTGCCAAGACCATCTAAAGATGATCAACAAACAATCAGGAGACTATCAGCATTATCTCAACTGCATATCAGTAACAAGTTAACAGCATTCTAGTAATATACAGTGCCTTGCGAAAGTATTCGGCCCCCTTGAACTTTGCGACCTTTTGCCACATTTCAGGCTTCAAACATAAAGATATAAAACTGTATTTTTTTGTGAAGAATCAACAACAAGTGGGACACAATCATGAAGTGGAATGACATTTATTGGATATTTCAAACTTTTTTAACAAATCAAAAACTGAAAAATTGGGCGTGCAAAATTATTCAGCCCCTTAAGTTAATACTTTGTAGCGCCACCTTTTGCTGCGATTACAGCTGTAAGTCGCTTGGGGTATGTCTCTATCAGTTTTGCACATCGAGAGACTGACATTTTTTCCCATTCCTCCTTGCAAAACAGCTCGAGCTCAGTGAGGTTGGATGGAGAGCATTTGTGAACAGCAGTTTTCAGTTCTTTCCACAGATTCTCGATTGGATTCAGGTCTGGACTTTGACTTGGCCATTCTAACACCTGGATATGTTTATTTTTAACCATTCCATTGTAGATTTTGCTTTATGTTTTGGATCATTGTCTTGTTGGAAGACAAATCTCCGTCCCAGTCTCAGGTCTTTTGCAGACTCCATCAGGGTTTCTTCCAGAATGGTCCTGTATTTGGCTCCATCCATCTTCCCATCAATTTTTACCATCTTCCCTGTCCCTGCTGAAGAAAAGCAGGCCCAAACCATGATGCTGCCACCACCATGTTTGACAGTGGGGATGGTGTGTTCAGCTGTGTTGCTCTTACGCCAAACATAACGTTTTGCATTGTTGCCAAAAAGTTCAATTTTGGTTTCATCTGACCAGAGCACCTTCTTCCACATGTTTGGTGTGTCTCCCAGGTGGCTTGTGGCAAACTTTAAACAACACTTTTTATGGATATCTTTAAGAAATGGCTTTCTTCTTGCCACTCTTCCATAAAGGCCAGATTTGTGCAATATACGACTGATTGTTGTCCTATGGACAGAGTCTCCCACCTCAGCTGTAGATCTCTGCAGTTCATCCAGAGTGATCATGGGCCTCTTGGCTGCATCTCTGATCAGTCTTCTCCTTGTATGAGCTGAAAGTTTAGAGGGACGGCCAGGTCTTGGTAGATTTGCAGTGGTCTGATACTCCTTCCATTTCAATATTATCGCTTGCACAGTGCTCCTTGGGATGTTTAAAGCTTGGGAAATCTTTTTGTATCCAAATCCGGCTTTAAACGTTTTCACAGCAGTATCTCTGACCTGCCTGGTGTGTTCCTTGTTCTTCATGATGCTCTCTGCGCTTTTAACAGACCTCTGACACTATCACAGTGCAGGTGCATTTATACGGAGACTTGATTACACACAGGTGGATTGTATTTATCATCATTAGTCATTTAGGTCAACATTGGATCATTCAGAGATCCTCACTGAACTTCTGGAGAGAGTTTGCTGCCCTGAAAGTAAAGGGGCTGAATAATTTTGCACGCCCAATTTTTCAGTTTTTGATTTGTTAAAAAAGTTTGAAATATCCAATAAATGTCGTTCAACTTCATGATTGTGTCCCACTTGTTGTTGATTCTTCACAAAAAAATACAGTTTTATATCTTTATGTTTGAATCGTGAAATGTGGCAAAAAGGTTGCAAAGTTCAAGGGGGCCGAATACTTTCGCAAGGCACTGTATGTAGCAGTGGAGACTCCTCACAGGAGGAAGGGGATGACAATTCTCTTCAGCAAATTACATAAAGTTATCCTTTTTAGATAAAAATATACCAAATATATTAATGTCAACAAATAATTGATTAAAACACTGTTTTGCAATGAAGGTCTACAGTAGCCTCAACAGGGTAGCACCATGGTGTACCCTCCCCCGTGTACATTAGCTTCAATACAAAACCTAGGAGGCTCATGGTTCTCACCCCCTTCCATAGACTTTCATAGTAATTATTACAACCTTCGGAGGACATCCTCCAACCTATCAGAGCTCTTGAAGAATTAATCTAGTAATGAAAGCATAAGCTACAGCTGGCTATCACTGAAGTGCATAAAATGTGGTGAGTAGTTGACTCAGAGAAAGAGAGTTGAAAAATTAACAAAAGTTAATTTCTTAAAAAATTAAGGAGAATCAAGAAAGATTCTTTTTTTTAAACTTTCACTTACTTAGCTAGCAAATGCAGCTAGCTAGCTAGTTTAGTCTACTCAAAAACCCGACTCAGAGGGAGGGATGCAATGTTAGCTTGATGTTTATGACTATCCAGCACATCAATGTCAAGGTAAGCTGCTTTTGGTTTTACAAACGTCTTGTCACCAGGGCCCACTTGTGTAACTGCTTATTATGATTGTAGCAGGTTTACTAACCCGTTAGTTCTATTCGCTATGTTGACTGTGACATTACTTTAGCTAATAGGGTGACAACGATTTAGGCTATGTTTAGCGGTTTTGACATGGTTTGGCTTTAAAGATGTTGTGCGTTGAAGTCCACAAGTGTGGGGAAAATGTGAGAGGAGAGTGCATAGATGCGAGAAGGAATAAAAGGTGGCTGTGTTTACGTGTGATCAGGTGTGTATTCAGTACACTGACTCTGTTGTAAGAAGCAAACAGCACCAAAATCAAACGGGGATAAACATACCTGGATTTGTCCAATAGAACCTCTCGTTTGCAATTGTTGGACTAATGTTTATACCTTAGATCAGCTAGATACAAGGCAGTATTGAATGTGTCGCTGTCTGTCCCCTCAAATATCTCTCGACCTGTGTGCACCTACGTTGTAAACTTTCATTCGTAGGCTAGGTTGTAGCAAACTGAAGATGGGTATAGGAAAAATTTGAGTATCATTTAGTAGCCTAAACATGTCGATGTTGTATTGAACTGGGTGAGTGGAATATGAATGACAGTCATCAAATATGCTGATAATTACAAGGTCCGACGCTGGAGATGAGAAGCAGGTACGGGGAGTTGAACATTTAATGCGGAACAGACAGATAACAAGCCAGGAAGAGTGTCAACACACGGGTAACAATGACATATGAACATTGATGCAGAAGCGGGGAACTGAGCCGGGGAACTTACAAGTATAGGGGAGGTAATAAACAGGTGATTGAGTCCAGGTGAGTCCAATAATACGCTGATGAGCGTGACGGGGAAAGGTTGGTGTGCGTACTGATGGTGACAGGAATGCGTAATGCTGGGGAGCCTGGCAGAGGGAGAGCGGGAGCAGGCGTGACAGTAATAGAAATAAGGCCATGTTAAACGGCATCGACCGCCACTGATCTTTAGATATGCTTTGGGAAGATCGAAATAATGTGAAATACAAGTTGAGCTTAGTTGACAGTCTACAGACCATCTACTTCACATTCAAATATGTATCAACTGGTGAACATGTACAGTGCATTCACTAACACTCTAGTAAGCCTCTTTAGATGGACTATCTAAATTAAGTGAAAGACTGTTTAATTAAGTTAATAAGCAATAATCACTCAACACATCCAAATGTGCAACTGTTGTTGCTGTGACTTAAGTTACCTTTTGACACTGGAGCAGCTGGGGAAATTAATCAAGAGGGAAACAAACAAACAATCACTATGCTTAAACTTGTCTTTCCTGTTGTTGATGAAGAAACGCCTCAGAGGCAAAATGTTCAAATCAATCTTTTAATTAACAAAATTCACAACAATGTCTGTCAACATTTATGGTCCAATGGCTAAAAGCTGCCAGTGCAAGCCCACTCACTGGGGAGTCTGGCCCAGCCAATCAGCATTCCGGGTGACTGGTCTCAGACGAGATGTGGAGGTCTGGGCTGGCATGATTACATGTGGTCTGCGATCGTGAGTCCACTTGGACGTATAGCCAAATTCTCTAAAATGATATTGAAGATGGCATATGGCAGAGAAATGAACATTCAATTATCTGGCAACAGCTCTGTTGAACATTCCTGCAGTCAGCATGCCAATTGCCTACACCCTCAAAACATCTGTGGCATTGTATTGTGTGACAAAACAGCACATTTTAGAGTGATCTGTTATTGTCCCCATCACAAGTGCACCTGTGTAGTGATTGTGCTGTTTAATCAGCTTCTTGATCTGTCAGGTGGATGGATTATCTTGGCAAATGAGAAAGGCTCACTAACAGTGATATAAACAAATTTGTTCACAAAATTGAGAGAAATAAGCTTTTTGTGTGTGTGGAACATTTTATTTCAGCTCATGAAACATGTTGCGTTTATAATTTTGTTGCTGTAAGTAATATCTATTTTTCTTTGATGATAGTTTTTCTCCATGGGACAGAGAGAAACATTTGCAGTGTTATAGCTAATCTCAGGCTATTTTACACATTTAGTCATAATGTGCAAAATAGACTAGCCACTTCCATGCCAGCCAGCCACTTCCATGCCAAACATAGGTGTTTTATCTCTGAACACTCAAAATCTGGTTTCTCCACCAACTGTTTGATAAGGGGATCCATGTGGTGTTAACAACACTCCGTGGAGACTAGAGATCCTGACTGTCAATGTGTCAGCTATCAGCCTGAGAAAAATTACAAACAGGTTCTAGAGCAAAGACATGAATTGAGTCAAATTACAATGGAGATATCGCAAAGAATACCACAGGCTACAAGTATGCCTGAAATCGGCAGCTTGCCGACCTTACCCTGTTTTGTCAAACAAACAATGAGAGGACAAGTGTATAAATTGAGAGGTATAATAAGTCTGGTATCAGCAGTTGTGATGTGTGTGTAGTATGAATGTATACAGTGCATTCGGAAAATATTAAAATCCCACAGTTTGTTACGTTACAGCCTTATTCTAAAATGTTTTTTTTTTAATCCCTCAATAAACTGCACGAAATACACCATAATGCAAAAACAGTTTTTTTTTAGAAATGTAGCAAATATATTAAATGTAAAAAACAGAAATTCAGGCCATTTACTCAATACTTTGTTGAAGCACCTTTGGCAGCGATTACAACCTCGAGTCTCCTTGGACTCTACAAGCTTGGCACAACTGTATTTGGGGAGTTTCTCCAATTCTTCTCTGCAGATCCTCTCAAGCTTTATCAGGTTGGATGGGGATTGTTGCTGCACAGCTATTTTCAGACCACTCCAGAGATGTTTGATCAGGTTTAGGTCTGGGCTCTGGCTGGGCCACTCAAGGACATTCAGGGACTTTCCCGAAGCAACTCATAAGTTGTCTTGGCTGTGTGATATGGGTTGTTGTCCTGTTGGAAGGTAGACCTTTGCAACAGTCTGAGGGGTAGCAGGGTAGCCTATTGGTTAGAGCGTTGGACTAGTAACCGGAAGGATGCACTTGAGCTCAATTTTGAGTCGCATAGTAAAGGGTTTGAATACTTATGTAAATAAGCTATTTCAGTTTTTGCATTTCCACAAAATATTTTTTTGCTTTTCCATTATGGGGTATTGTCTGTAGATTGCAGAGCATTTTTATTTATTTAATCAATTTTAGAATAAGTTTGTAACGTAACAAAATGTGGAAAGATTTCGAAAGGCCCTGTATGTGTGTGTGTGAATATGTCTGTGTGGGTGTGTGAATGAGTGAGTGCATGTATGCTATGGCACGGTGAATCAGAACAGATGGTCAGTCCAGTTCAAGTGTTCAGCAGTCTGAAGGCTTGAAGATTGAAACTGTCTCTGAGCCTTTTGGCATCAGACGTCATGCTTCGATACCGTCTGCCCTACGGCAAGGGAGAGAACAGCTCATGGCTGGGGTGTGTGTGGTCTTTGATGATGCTGTGTGCCTTCACCAGGCGCCATTTCAAGTACTGTAGATGTCCTAGATGGGTGGGAGCACTGTCCCGGTGATGTACTGGGCCATATTCAACACCTGTTAGAGGGCCTTGCACTCTTGGATGGAGCAATTCCTCCTCCAGGCCATGATACAACCAGTCAGAACGCTCTCGATGGTGCAGCGGTGGTATTTGGAGAGGAATATATTCAGGCGCCTTAGGAAGAAGAGATGCTGTTGCGCCCTCTTGACAAGAGTGCTGTTGTTGTTGGTCCACGACAAGTCCTCGTGATGTGGACATCGAGGAACTTAAATCTCATGACTCTACTGCAGTCTTGTTAAAAACTTCTTATGGCTCGGGGCAGTATTGAGTAGCTTGGATGAATAAGGTACCCAGAGTAAACTCCCTGCTACTTAGTCCCTGAAGCTAAGATATGCATATTATTAGTATATTTGGATAGAAAACACTCTGAAGTTTCTAAAACTATTTGAATGATGTCTGTGAGTATAACAGAACTCATATGGCAGGCAAAAACCTGAGGAAAATACAACCAGGAAGTGGGATATCTGAGGTTTGTAGTTTTTCAAAGCTTGGCCTACCGAATACACAGTGTCTATGTAGTCAAGTTGCACTTCCTACGGCTTCCACTAGATGTCAACCATCTTTATAAACTGGTTTGAGGATTCTTCTATAAAGGAGGTGCTCATGAGACCTGTTTGAGTCAGTGGTCTGGCAGAGTGTCTCAGGCTCGTGACGCTCGCTCCCGACAGAGTTACCTCTCGTTCCAGTGCTTTTCTTCAGACATAGGAATTCTCCGGTTGGAACATTATTGATGTTTTATGTTAAAAACATCCTAAAGATTGATTCAATACATCATTTGACTTGTTTCTACGACCTGTAACGGAACTTTTCGAGTTTTTGTCTGGACGAAGTGCTCACGCCTCATGAAGTTGGATTACTGGGCTGAACTGTGTGTTGTCTGTAAGCCACGCCTCAGTAAAAACAAAGACACAGCATTTCCTTATGTTCCTCAGTGATTGAAGCCTTGCTCTGAGTTCATAAAGTTTATTTTCCAGCGATTGGATAGTATCCGTCCGGATACTAGGAAGAGGAGGCTGTGTAGCCCATCTTTTCAAACTAGCTTGGAGTCCCCTTTTCCTTCCTCTTCTTCGTTGCCGGCATTTGCCTTTAGTCACATTGGCCAGGAGCAACAGGAGCAGATGTAGCACTCCAGACCATTAGTAGCAAATTAACAGGAAATAATATCGTTAGCTACCACCAATGTGCAAGTAAACACTGAACGTACGGCTAGCTTATCATTCCATCTTGCTCGACGAATGCCTGTTCCAGTGCAGTGGCTGGAGAAGTGATCTGCTGTAGCTGCTGTTGTTGTTGTTGGAATAGTTGAGCTACTTGTGACTGCCTTTCCGCCACCGTGTTGTAGTCCGGCATCTGATTAAGCCTGGCCATGAATGGTTGGAAATCCATGCCCTTGTTTTGTGATGCATTATTCCCTGGCACGAAGAGCCTCATGGCAGGACCCACAAACTAATTGTATCAAATAAAAAAATAAACAGTCTGCAGCCACTTGTCTCCTTTGCAGTATTTTACTAAGCGTGGTTAACTAACATTAGCTAGCTAATTACCAAGCTGTCAGTTTTTACACCAACATTGGGTAGCTAACGTTAGACAACTATGCTTTGATAGCTACCTAGCCACCTAATTTTGCTTGCCATTAAACATTAGCTTGTTTTAGTCAAAACATAAATCTTCTAAGCAATTTCTTCTTCTTCTTTCAAAAATCCATGTAACGTGATCATGTTAACTACAACTTTTGTTAACTAGCTAGTAACGTTAGATATAGACTATATTGGCTGTAGTAATTAAACTTAGCTATCTAGCTAGCTAGATCCCTCTGCTAACATTAAAGCTGCTACAGTGCTAGCTAGGTAGATAGATTGCTTTGTTGACAAATAATAAGACTGCTTCTTACCTTGTTGCATTCGAAAGGTTGTGGCCATGGGATGTAGACTATTGCCGACTCAGAGTACAGTTATAAAAGTTATCCACAAACATCTCCATGGCTTTGTGCGACGAGTAGAAATTCCCAGAGTTGTTCATTGTTAGCTACAGGAATATACACTGCTCAAAACATTAAAGGGAACACTAAATTAACACATCCTAGATATGAATGAATGAAATATATTCTTATTAAAAACTTTTTTCATTACATAGTTGAATGTGCTGACAACAAAATCACAGGAAAATTATCAATGGAAATCAAATTTATCAACCCATGGAGGTCTGGATTTGGAGTCACATTCAAAATTAAAGTGGAAAACCACACTACAGATCCAACTTTGATGTAATGTCCTTAACCTTTCTGATCTCCCCATCCCGGATCCGGGATCGGGAATACAGACTCAAGCTCATTACCATAACGCAACGTTAACTATTCATGAAAATCGCAAATGAAATGAAATAAATATGCCATCTCTCAAGCTTAGCCTTTTGTAAACAACACTGTCATCTCAGATTTTCAAAATATGCTTCTCAACCATAGGAAAACAATCATTTGTGTAAAAGTAGCTAGCTAGCGGCGTAGCATTTAGCGTTAGCATTAGCGTTAGCATCCAGCACGCAACATTTCAACAAAAACATAAAAGCCTTCAAATAAAATAATTTACCTTTGAAGAACTTCAGATGTTTTCAATGAGGAGACTCTCAGTTAGATAGCAGATGCTCAGTTTTTCCAAAAAGATTCTTTGTGTATTAGAAATAGCTCCGTTTTTTACATCACATTGGACTACCAAAAAAAAACGAAAATTCAGTCATCAAAACGCGAACTTTTTTACAGACAAAATCTTTGCAGATTCTGAAACTTCAGAGTGTTTTCTTTCCAAAACTGTCAAGAATATGCATAGTCGAGCATCTTTTCATGACAAAATATCGCGCTTAAAACGGGAACGTTTTTTATCCAAAAATGAAATAGCGCCCCTAGAGATGCAACTGGTTAAAACAAGTTAAAATGAGGCTCAGTAGTGTGTGAAGCCTCCACGTGCCTGTATGACCTCCCTACAATGCCTGGGCATGCTCCTGATGAGGTGGCGGATGGTCTCCTGAGGGATCTCCTCCCAGTCCTGGACTAAAGCATCCGCCAACTCCTGGACAGTCTGTGGTGCAACGTGGCATTGGTGGATGGAGCGAGACATGATGTCCCAGATGTGCTCAATTGGATTCAGGTCTGGGGAACGGGCGGGCCAGTTCATAGCATCAATGCCTTCCTCTTGCAGGAACTGCTGACACACTCAAGCCACATGAGGTCTAGCATTGCCTTGCATTAGGAGGAACCCAGGGCCAACCGCACCAGCATATGGTCTCACAAGGGGTCTGAGGATCTCATCTCGGTACCTAATGGCAGTCAGGCTACCTCTGGCGAGCACATGGAGGGCTGTGCAGCCCCCCAAATAAATGCCACCCCACACCATGACTGACCCACCGCCAAACCGGTCATGCTGGAGGATGTTGCAGGCAGCAGAACGTTCTCCACGGTGTCTCCAGACTCTGTCACATCTGTCACGTGCTCAGTGTGAACCTGCTTTCATCTGTGAAGAGCAGAGGGCGCCAGTGGCAAATTTGCCAATCTTGGTGTTCTCTGGCAAATGCCAAACGTCCTGCACTGTGTTGGGCTGTAGGCACAACCCCCACCTGTGGACGTCGGGCCCTCATACCACCCTCATGGAGTCTGTTTCGGACCGTTTGAGCAGACACATGCACATTTGTGGCTTGCTGGAGGTCATTTTGCAGGGCTCTGGCAGTACTCCTCCTTGCACAAAGGTGGAGGTAGCGGTCCTGCTGCTGGGTTGTTGCCCTCCTACGGCCTCCTCCACATCTCCTGATGTACTGGCCTGTCTCCTGGTAGCGCCTACATGCTCTGGACACTACACTGACAGACACAGCAAACCTTCTTGCCACAGCTCGCATTGATGTCCCATCCTGGATGAGCTGCACTACCTGAGCCACTTGTGTGGGTTGTAGACTCCGTCTCATGCTACCACTAGAGTGAAAGCACCGCCAGCATTCAAAAGTAACCAAAACATCAGCCAGGTAGCATAGGAACTGAGAAGTGGTCTGTGGTCCCCACCTACAGAACCACTCCTTTATTGGGGGTGGCTTGCTAATTGCCTATAATTTCCACCTGTTGTCTATTCCATTTGCACAACAGCATGTGACATTTATTGTCAATCAGTGTTGCTTCCTAAGTGCACAGTTTGATTTCACAGAAGTGTGATTGACTTGGAGTTACATTGTGTTGTTTAAGCGTTCCCTTTATTTTTTTGAGCAGTGTATATTTTCAAATGACGCCAGTAGAAAACCCCTCCCAATTAATTGTTGTGCCTTTTAAAAGGAAGTGTTATGGCAGAGTTTTCAAATGGCCTTCATTTGATTGGTCATTTTCATCCATCACGCCCTCACTTCTGGTTTTGTTTGTTTGATTGGATTTCAAATCACTTCTATTCCCATGCAATTGATTGGCTGGTGAGTTCGTGGCAGTGCTTCATGAAGCTCCATTTCCTGTTCCATCAAAACATAATCTTTGTGATACAAGTGTGTTGCTCGCAATGACTGTATATGGTCACTCCAGCAGAGATGGAAGAGGTGAGACAACTCAGTTGGAACATTTTTTAGGGTTCATATAGAGCCACCCCTTAAGCAGATCGGAACTGTGACGTTTTTCAATTGTAAACGACCTGAGTAAGACATCTTCATTAATCCACCATCTTTGGCTCTAGATGCACGGATCCACTGTCACGACTCCCACCGAAGGTGGCTCCCCTGCATGTTCTGGCGGCGGTCGTCGTCGCCGGTCTACTAGCCGCCAACGATCCCCTTTTCCTTTTCTGTTTGTTTGGTCTTATTGGTTGCACCTGTCTCTTATTTTGTTTTTTGATTGTCTATTTAAGCCTGTTAGGCCCGCCTGTTTTTGTGCGGGCTTGTTTTTCTGTTAGTCAGGTTGTGCATGTTGTGTTCCTGTCCGTTTGTGCCCTGTGTTGGGTTGGACAATTTTGTGACTAATTTCGCCTGTTGTTTTGGGTGTTTGCTTTGGAAACCTAATAAAGTCCAGTTTCCCCAGTATCCTCTGCATTTGACTCCGCACCCACTACTCCAGGCGTTGTGACATCCACAAGACTATGCTCAAAGCCTGCATCAGTAATTCTACATAAAATACATATGCTTCACATATTATTTATTGACGATTGGCTGTAAGAAAATATTTAGTGTCGCTAGCATGTCAAAGTGCAATGCAGATGATCTCAAACCCAGGACTTGGACCATAAAAGTGTGGCCCTGCTCAGACTTTTGGGAACAACAACATAATACAAACACAAAGCTAAGTTCTATGATGAATTCACTCATCAATGGACAGTTGAACAACAAGACACAGCCACCTTTCCTGAGGATTTGCCATTGCAGCAAGAACAGACCCAATTATTTTGGCAGGATGAACATGGTACTGTACATGTGTGTATTATTGAGTTGTTTGTGTCTCCTCTGTAAAAGCATTTATAATCTTGTCCGTCAGTAGCCTATTCTCCAAATATCAACCAGTGTACATCGATAACATGTCATAACAATTTATTAAGGTGGCTACTTTATCCCTAATGATTTTCCATGTTTTTCTATAAGAAACGTTTATTTTTATTTTTTTAAATGTTAGTGGGATGTTTTTTACTTTCATGTAGCCTACATGGGATTTCACCAATATCTTTTTATCTGTTCAACAACACAGATCCAGGTCAAGCTCATACAGGTTGCAACAAATACCTACAGATACACCCCCCGCCCCCCAAGAAAAAGCAGATTACATCATGCACTGGTTGGACAACCATGTACTACAACGTCGGAATGAAGTTCACAAATTCAAGGTTACACAGGAGAAGACCAAGGCAGAGAGGAAAACAATAGAGACTGAAACTGGTGCCAGCTAATTAAATTGCCATATTTCATGCCCGTAGACATGGCTGTAGTGGACTCTATGCATATTCTTTTACTGGGTACAGCAAAACACGTTTTAACCGTCTGGAAGAATGTTGGTGTGCTGGATGATGGAAAACTAAGAAATATTCATCCTAAAGTTAATGCTCTGAAATCACCTGCAGACATAGGCCAACTACCTGTTAAAATCTCATCATGGTTTTCTCATTTCAATGCACTATAATGGAAGAATTGGACAGGTGTGGACGTGTGTGTGTGTACTCATTCGTTCTTAAAGGACTTGTTGAGGATGCCCGTTATGATTGCTGGACACATTTTGTCAAAACCTGTACCATCTTATGCACAATATGTATCACAATGGAGCGAGTTGAAGAGACTCATCTCCACTTGCAACAGTTCTGTGAGAGCTTTGCAAGGTTGTACAAAAAACAGTATTGCACACCAAATATGCACCTCCGTAGCCACTGGAAGAAATGCGTTTTGGACCATGGTCCAGTAAAGGGTTTCCCAAACTCGGTCCTGGAGCCCGCCCCGAGTGCACATTTTGGTTTTTGCCCTAGCACTACACAGCTGATTAAAATAATCAAAGCTTGATGATGAGTTGGTTATTTAAACCAGCTGTGTAGTGCTAGGGCAAGAAAACTAAACGTGTTTGGGAAACCCTGGTCCAGTATATGGTTTCTGGTGCTTTCCATCTGAGCGAGCAAATGCTTTCATAGGTAAACAGAAGACCAACAATCACAGCTTCTCAGTTCAGTTAATGAGAAAGGTTTTGGGAAACCAAGAGGTTAAGAGCGTGGTCTGGCCATCTGACCTTGATGACATACACGTAGGCCCTGATGGAAAAAAGTACTTACAGTACATAACATTGATCAGAGTGAGAATAAAGATTTGACCAGTGTTGCATTTGCAATGAGCTCAGACATTAGGGGGGGGGGGGGGGGGACCTGGGGGGGGGGGACCTAGTCAGTTGAATGCATTCAACTGAAATGTGTCTTCAGCATTTAACCCAGGTCCCCCCCCCCCAGTGGGCTGCCTTAATTGACATCCACGTCTTTGGCTCCCAGGGAACTGCATTGCTCAGGGGCAGAAAAACATATTTTTACCTTGTCATCTCTGGGATTCAATCCAGCAACCTTTCGGTTACTGGCCCAACACTCTGACCACTAGGCTACCTGCCCCCAAACAGCTGTTTGTCATAGCAAGTCAAGAGAGGAATGATCTGTATAGTTTTTTCACATTAATGTATCCAAACAAGGATATCACCATTGTACAGCTGACAGAACAACATAATAAGGTAGACTGGGAGAGGTTATAATCACTGATCAAAGTCAAAGTTTTCGCTCATCATCTGTACAAGTAAAGTGGTTCGCGACTGACAGATGGGCATACCACGCATTCAACCATATGTGGAGCTAACACCAGGCATAGTAACACAGTTGTTCTCTTGTGATGTGCTTGTTGGTTCAGCACATTAAAAAAAATCTGCCCCCCCAAAAAAGCTATGTCCGGATCCGTCCCTGAATGTTTCTATTTTACACTCCTCATTTGCCAGAATTTTGAAGTCACACAAACAAGAAAGTATTTAGAGCCATTTTACCTGTTTTTTTCATACCTATTCCTAACTTAATCCTCCAAGACAATGCGCTGTAGGATGTTGGTATCCAGCCAGGCGTTAATGCGTCTCTCTCTCCTCACTGAATGAAAGACAAATGGATAAAAGGGGATATGTGCGCCTTAAATCACAATTTAATTTAAATTAGGCCTAACTGAATGATGAGGAGGGTAAAGAGGTTGATTTAATTTAGAAAGACAATAGTTTAATGATGAGTGTCAGCGTCGTGTGTATAGGTGGCAGGGAAGTCAGGCGCAGGAGAGTCAAAATGGAGTGTATGGAGTCTTTTAATAATTGACCAAGTAACATGCTCCATAACACTAAAATGTACAGACATAAACAAACATGGGTACGAGGACCCGACACGCACCTATACAACATAAAACTACAATGACAATAAAACAATCTCTGACAAAGACATGAGGGGAAACAGAGGGTTAAATACACAACAGGTAATGATTGGGATTGAAAACAGGTGTGTGGGAAGACCAATGGAAAATGAAAAATGGATCAATGATGGCTAGAAGACCGGTGACGTCGACCGCCGAGCAAGGAGGAGAGGCAACTACTTCGGTAGAAGTCGTGACAATGAGTTTTTGTTATACCTATTTATCAGCAGCAAATAATTTGACAACATTCTCTTTTATATTTTACTTTGTAAAAATAAGCTGTTATGGGACTGTTTTATTTACTATAACTGTCTTACTAATCATATTTATTGTAAGGGTAATGAAAACATGCTAAGTGTTGCAGTAGGCCTTTAGAATAATGCACAGTCTGTTATATCTGGAGTATTTCTCCTGTCTTATCCGGTGTCCTGTGTGAATTTAAGTATGCTCTCTCTAATTCTCTCTCTCTCTTGGAGGACCTGAGCCCTAGGACCATGCCTCAGGGCTACCTGGCATGATGACTCCTTGTTGACCCCAGTCCACCTGGCCGTGCTGCTGCTTCAGTTTCAACTGTTCTGCCTGCGGCTATGGAACCCTGACCTGTTCACTGTGATTACTATTATTTGTGCTGAACATTTGAACATCTTGGCCATGTTCTGTTATAATCTCCACCCGGCACAGCCAGAAGAGGACTGGCCATCCCTCATAGCCTGGTTCCTCTCTAGGTTTTGGCCTTTCTAGGGAGTTTTTCCTAGTCACCGTGCTTCTACACCTGCATTGCTTGGTGTTTGCGGTTTTAGGCTGGGTTTCTGTACAGCACTTTGAGATATCAACTGATGTAAGAAGGGCTATATAAATATTTAAAAATGTGATTTGATCCTTGACTTTATCCAAGTTGATGAACGGGAAACAAACAATGCCATTCAACCTGTACAGCTGTCCCATCGAAACTACACCTAAACTATACCAGAACAAATTTCACATATAATAAGAGTTAGATTGATTAAATTGACAATAATCTGATGAGTGTCAATATTAGGCCTATTAGTTCTCAAAATGTACAAGAGGAGATTGGCAATTGACTGATGCAGGGAAAGGACCATCGCTTTATCAAATCATCCATCAGAGTCACATGCAGGTAAAATATTGTGATATCTATATAGTATCTGAAAGAGTGTATTCTGCAGTTTCAATGACACTTGTCAAATAACTCTCAAAATTCAAGATGTGCAGCACATGTTAAAAGAAATGACTTTTTCCAGAAGTATCTGTGTTGTCCATGCATTCAGCACATGACCACTCACGGTCAGGCTTATTATGGCTACTACAGTGGTTGCTAAATTAAAAGTTTTGCGATTATGCTGCAGGACTTGTGGTTTAGTACGATACCCTGCGTCACTACTTCATTGCTCCAGATCAGCGCAAGGCGGAGTTAGAGCACTGATTTTGCTTTTGGGTCCCAAGGTGTTACTGTGTCTCTAACTGACATTGAGTGTGCAACATAAGCCACATGGAAAATGATATTTGGGCACGACGTCAATATTAATTTCAATGAACTGAGGATGAAGAAGGTGATTGAATTTAGAACAATAGTGTAAGAATTGCTATTCCTCTGTCCTGCAGCACACACCTGGAAAAATACACTTGTTTTTTTGTTACTACTCGTCAGTATTAGTTACTAAAACTGTTATTACACTAAGGTTTTTATTCTAAGATAAACTTAGATTACAATTAGGGTGTGGAAATGTTAGGATTATTTTCCTCGTACTGTAGTAGTGTAGCCTACTACTGACCGGTTAGTGCCGACTGGGAGACCCATGAGGTGATGGTAGGCTTTTGATTTCTTGCCTTCTAAAAACATAAATAAATTATTCCAAAAATCAAACTGGCTTTATTTACAAATTAGTAACAATGTCTCACCCCATTTTCAAGAATGGCCTTTTTCTCGTTCACTTTACGTTATTTGAAAATGAAATCATCTCCAAAATTATTTTCAAACAAAGACATTATTATTATTTATTCATTTAGAATGATATTAAAGCCCCATAGATATTCTCACAGATATATAAGCAACCCTGTGTTTCATAATCAAATCAAATCTAATTTATTTGTCACATACACATGGTTAGCAGATGTTAATGCGAGTGTAGTGAAATGCTTGTGCTTCTAGTTCCGACAATGCAGTAATAACTAACGAGTAATCTAACCTAACAATTCCAAAACTACTACCTTATATACACAAAAAGGGATAAAGAATATGTACATAAAGGCATTGGCAAGATGCAGTAGATGGTACCGAGCACAGTATATACATATGAGATGAGCAGGCTGTGAATTCTGCAAACAACGTTTCAAGCAGGACAATATATATTGGTCATATTGGTCATGGGTGGCGCACAATGGGATTGACTTGCAGTTCTCCAGCTTTATCCACTGAGATAGCGGTAGGCCACGAGGTTCAATGCACAAGGGCAGGAGGCACGGGACAGGCCACAGAGTAGCGCACAGAAGACAGACCTAGCCCATGGGGAAGGAAGGAGGAGGAAGAGGGATGGGGGGTGGACTCCCACCCCACCCCACTGGGAGCACAGAGTTCCTCTTGGAACTACCGCTCCCGGATCCGGGAGAATTGTCATCAACTGACACTAATTAGCATTACGCAACAGACAAAAAATATTACTAGAAAATATTCATATTCATGAAATCACAAGTGAAATATAATGAAATACAGCTTAGCCTTTTGTTAATCACCCTGTCATCTCAGATTTTGAAATTATGCTTTACAGCCAAAGCAAGACGAGCATTTGTGTAAGTTTATCGATAGCCTAGCATAGCATTATGCCTAGCTAGCAGCAGGCAGCTTGGTCACGAAAATCAGAAAAGCAATCCAATTAAATCGTTTACCTTTGATGAGCTTCGGATATTTTCACTCACTAGACTCCCAGTTAGATAGCAAATGTTCCTTTTTTCCATAAAGATTATTTTTGTAGCCGAAACAGCTCCGTTTGTTCTTCACGTTTGGCTAGGAAATCAACTGGAAATTGCGGTCACGACATCGCCGAAAAACATTCTAAATTAGATCCATAATATCGACAGAAACATGGCAAACGTTTTTTATAATCAAGCCTCAAGGTGTTTTTCAAATGTCTATTCGATAATATATCAACCGGGTCAGTTGGCTTCTTAGTAGGAGCAAGAGAAACAATGGCCGCATTTGTCTATTACGCACATATCACTCTGAGAGCCACCAGCTGATCACTGACGCAATGTGGTCGCTCACGCTCATTTTTCAAAATAAAAGCCTGGAACTATGTCTTGTGACACTAGACACATTAGGGAAGCCATAGAAAAAGGAATCTGGTTGATGTCCCTTTCACTGCTCAATAGGGACGCAGGGGTTTCTAAATAAGAGTTACTTCCTGATTGGATTTTTCTCAGGCTTTCACCTGCAATATCAGTTCTGTTATACTCACAGACAATATTTTTACAGTTTTGGAAACTTTAGAGTGTTTTCTATCCTCTGGTCCTGAAAAATAGCCCGTTTACTATGTGAATGTTATTTTTCCAAAAATGAAAATAGTGCCCCCTAGTTTCAAGAGGCTAAGGGAGATTGCAGTAATAATAGCGCTGACTAGGGAAACGTTCTCTCTGTTATTAGTGCCTGTCTGCACATTCAAACTAAAACAATGCAACTAATAATGGCGCGAAAAATGCCCCTTAGATATGAATTCGGAGGTCAGAAATTATTAAATATTAGTGCATTAGACCACTCACTAAAGGCGTCAGTCAAAGTTATACTTAAATCCAAATTGGATTTAACAAAAAATGACATGAAAAGCGCACATTTGTATTTTTGAAATGTCTCCAGTAGATTTTCGGTTCCTACTGAAAGCCCTAATCTGCTCACTTAAATGAATATAGATCCTTGTCATGGTGCTACAGTATGTTGTTACAGCATAATCAAAGTGAGGACAATCGGCGATCTGCTGTACACTTATGGCCTATTGTAAGCAGAAAGTCACACCTTTCCAGTACTCCTCACCCCAATCCCGAGGCAAATGTGGTTTACCAGTGAACCTCCGGGTGTTCATTAAAACTTTTTGGGGATAGGGGGCAGTATTTTCACTTTGAATGAATTGTGTGCCCATAGTGAACTGCATCCTACTCTGTCCTAGATTGCTAATATATGCATATTATTATTACTATTGAATAGAAAACACTGAAGTTTCTAAAACTGTTTGAATTATGTCTGTGATTATAACAGAACTCATAGGGCAGGCAATCTTCCAAACAGGAAGTGAAATTCTGAATACATGTCTAATTTCAAAGTCATCGCCTATCCACTTCCAAATAAGATATGGATCTGGTAGCACTTCCTACGCCTTCCACTAGATGTCCTCATTCAGTAGAACGTGGAACAGAGCTTCTGGTGTGAACTTTGACCGAATGGGAGGGGAAATAGTCACTGTCCCGACAGAATGCCATTTCCCTGTGGCGCATTTGTCTGTGGGTGTCACCATCGTTCCATTTGGCTGCAGATGAAAACGTATGCTCCGGTTGGAACGTTATTGGATATATATATGAAAATAACATCCTGAAGATTGATTCTCTACTTAGTTTGACCAGTTTATTCGACCTGAAATATATATTTTTTAAGTTTTCGTCCGAGTTCTCCTGGACCAGCGTCAGCTTTTGGACACGTGAGCTGAAAGTGCTATCAAATGCAGCTAATTGGACACTAGTATTGGACATTATGGAACAAAACAACGATTTATTGTGGAACTAGGACTCCTTGCACTGCATTCTGATGAAAGATCATCAAAGGTAAGGGAATATTTATGATGTAATTTCGTATTTATGTTGACTCCAACATGGCAGAGAATATATATTTACGTCTGAGCACTGTCTCAGATTATTGCATGGTAGGCTTTTTTCGTAACGTTTTTAAAAAATCTGACACAGCGGTTGCATTAAGAACCAGTGTATCTTTAATTATAGAACATGTATCTTTAGTCAAAGTTTATGATGAGTATTTATGTTATCTGGCGTAGCTTTCTATAATTCCTCCGGATATTTTGGAGGCATTTCTGAACATGGCGTCAATGTAAACCGAGATTTGTGGGTATAAATATGCATATTATCGAACAAAACATAAATGTATTGTGTGACATGTCATATGAGTGTCATCTGATGAAGATTTTCAAAAGGTTAGTGATTCATTTTATCTCCAATCCTGCTTTTGTGACTATCTTTGGCTGGGAAAAATGGCTGTGTTTTTTTTTTATTTGGTGGTGGTCTAATCGGACATGATGTGTAGATGTACAAGATGTTTATCTTTCATTTGCTGTATTGGACTTGTTAATTTGTGAAAGTTAAATGTTTCGAAAGAATATTTTTGAAATCCCTGCGCCACCTTTTCAGCTGAATGGGGGGAGGGAGTTCCCCTAGGGGTTCGCCTTGCCATAACAGGTTTTAATACTGTGTCTCAGAAGTTTCTGTCCATGACTGCTGCAACCCGAAAAATCATTAAAGACAGAGTTAATGTGTACTTGAGGTCACCGACAAAGTCTGGACATGGCTTGCTCTCCCTTATGTAAGAAACTAGGCACTTTACCATGTTTACTACAGTATGGCTATTGGCAGGACAATAGACTTGCCTAGAAGGAGGGTAGGGGGAGCATTCTATTGTAAAATGTATTTCTTAGTTAGGTTGACTGTATCACAACCGGCTGTGATTGGTTGCAATTTCAGTTTAATCTTTTTTGTATTTTATTTATTAATTTAGACTTTATTTAACCAGGTAGGCAAGTTGAGAACAAGTTCTCATTTACAATTGCGACCTGGCTAAGATAAAGCAAAGCAGTTCGACACATACAACGACACAGAGTTACACATGGAGTAAAACAAACATACAGTCAATAATACAGTATAAACAAGTCTATATACGATGTGAGCAAATGAGGTGAGATAAGGGAGGTAAAGGCAAAAAGGCCATGGTGGCAAAGTAAATACAATATAGCAAGTAAAACACTGGAATGGTAGATTTTCAATGGGAGAATGTGCAAAGTAGAAATAAAAATAATGGGGTGCAAAGGAGCAAAATAAATAAATAAATTAAATACAGTAGGGAAGAGGTAGTTGTTTGGGCTAAATTATAGGTGGGCTATGTACAGGTGCAGTAATCTGTGAGCTGCTCTGACAGTTGGTGCTTAAAGCTAGTGAGGGAGATAAGTGTTTCCAGTTTCAGAGATTTTTGTAGTTCGTTCCAGTCATTGGCAGCAGAGAACTGGAAGGAGAGGCGGCCAAAGAAAGAATTGGTTTTGGGGGTGACTAGAGAGATATACCTGGATATGTGTGCTACAGGTGGGAGATGCAATGGTGACCAGCGAGCTGAGATAAGGGGGGACTTTACCTAGCAGGGTCTTGTAGATGACATGGAGCCAGTGGGTTTGGCGACGAGTATGAAGCGAGGGCCAGCCAACGAGAGCGTACAGGTTGCAATGGTGGGTAGTATATGGGGCTTTGGTGACAAAACGGATTGCACTGTGATAGACTGCATCCAATTTGTTGAGTAGGGTATTGGAGGCTATTTTGTAAATGACATCGCCAAAGTCGAGGATTGGTAGGATGGTCAGTTTTACAAGGGTATGTTTGGCAGCATGAGTGAAGGATGCTTTGTTGCGAAATAGGAAGCCAATTCTAGATTTAACTTTGGATTGGAGATGTTTGATATGGGTCTGGAAGGAGAGTTTACAGTCTAACCAGACACCTAAGTATTTGTAGTTGTCCACGTATTCTAAGTCAGAGCCGTCCAGAGTAGTAATGTTGGACAGGCGGGTAGGTACAGGTAGCGATCGGTTGAAGAGCATGCATTTAGTTTTACTTGTATTTAAGAGCAAAAAGGAGAGTTGTATGGCATTGAAGCTTGCCTGGAGGGTTGTTAACACAGTGTCCAAAAAAGGGCCAGAAGTGTACAGAATGGTGTCGTCTGCGTAGAGGTGGATCAGAGACTCACCAGCAGCAAGAGCGACCTCATTGATGTATACAGAGAAGAAGGTCGGTCCAAGAATTGAACCCTGTGGCACCCCCATAGAGACTGCCAGAGGTCCGGACAGCAGACCCTCCGATTTGACACACTGAACTCTATCAGAGAAGTAGTTGGTGAACCAGGCGAGGCAATCATTTGAGAAACCAAGGCTGTCGAGTCTGCCGATGAGGATGTGGTGATTGACAGTGTCGAAAGCCTTGGCCAGATCAATGAATACGGCTGCACAGTAATGTTTCTTATCGATGGCGGTTAAGAAATCATTTAGGACCGTGAGCGTGGCTGAGGTGCACCCATGACCAGCTCTGAAACCAGATTGCATAGCAGAGAAGGTATGGTGAGATTCGAAATGGTCGGTAATCTGTTTGTTGACTTGGCTTTCGAAGACCTTAGAAAGGCATGGTAGGATAGATATAGGTCTGTAGCAGTTTGGGTCAAGAGTGTCACCCCCTTTGAAGAGGGGGATGACCGCAGCTGCTTTCCAATCTTTGGGAATCTCAGACGACACGAAAGAGAGGTTGAACAGGCTAGTAATAGGGGTGGCAACAATTTTGGCAGATCATTTTAGAAAGAAAGGGTCCAGATTGTCTAGCCCGGCTGATTTGTAGGGGTCCAGATTTTGCAGCTCATTCAGAACATCAGCTGAGCAGATTTGGGAGAAGGAGAAATGGGGAAGGCTTGGGTGAGTTGTTGTGGGGGGTGCAGTGCTGTTGACCGAGGTAGGAGTAGCCAGGTGGAAAGCATGGCCAGCCGTAGAAAAATGCTTATTGAAATTCTCAATTATGGTGGATTTATCAGTGGTGACAGTGTTTCCTATCTTCAGTGCAGTGGGCAGCTGGGAGGAGGTGTTCTTATTCTCCATGGACTTTACAGTGTCCCAGAACTTTTTTGAGTTAGTGCTGCAGGAAGCAAATTTCTGCTTGAAAAAGCTAGCCTTGGCTTTTCTAACTGCCTGTGAATAATGGTTTCTAGCTTCCCTGAACAGCTGCATATCACGGGGGCTGTTCGATGCCAATGCAGAACGCCATAGGATGTTTTTACGTTGGTTAAGGGCAGTCAGGTCTGGGGAGAACCAAGGGCTATATCTGTTCCTGGTTCTAAATTTCTTGAATGGGGCATGTTTATTTAAGATGGTTAGGAAGGCATTTAAAAAAAATATCCAGGCATCCTCTACTGACGGGATGAGATCAATATCCTTCCAGGATACCCCGGCCAGGTCGATTAGAAAGGCCTGCTCGCTGAAGTGTTTCAGGGAGCGTTTTACAGTGATGAGTGGAGGTCGTTTGACCGCTGACCCATTACGGATGCAGGCAATGAGGCAGTGATCGCTGAGATCTTGGTTGAAAACAGCAGAGGTGTCTTTAGAGGGCAAGTTGGTTAGGATGATATCTATGAGGGTGCCCGTGTTTAAGGCTTTGGGGAGGTACCTGGTAGGTTCATTGATAATTTGTGTGAGGTTGAGGGCATCAAGTTTAGATTGTAGGATGGCTGGAGTGTTAAGCATGTTCCAGTTTAGGTCGAATAGCAGCACAAGCTCTGAAGATAGATGGGGGGCAATCAGTTCACATATGGTGTCCAGAGCACAGCTGGGGGCAGAGGGTGGTCTATAGCAGGCAGCAACTGTGAGAGACTTGTTTTTAGAGAGGTGGATTTTTAAAAGTAGAAGTTCAAATTGTTTGGGTACAGACCTGGATAGTAGGACAGAACTCTGCAGGCTATCTTTGCAGTAGATTGCAACACCGCCCCCTTTGGCAGTTCTATCTTGTCTGAAAATGTTGTAGTTACGAATTAAAATGTCTGAATTTTTGGTGGTCTTCCTAAGCCAGGATTCAGACACAGCTAGAACATCCGGGTTGGCAGAGTGTGCTAAAGCAGTGAATAGAACAAACTTAGGGAGGAGGCTTCTAATGTTAACATGCATGAAACCAATGCTATTACGGTTACAGAAGTCGTCAAAAGAGAGCGCCTGGGGAATAGGAGTGGAGCTAGGCACTGCAGGGCCTGGATTCACCTCTACATCGCCAGAGGAACAGAGTAGGAGTAGAATAAGGGTGCGGCTAAAAGCAATAAGAATTGGACGTTTAGAACGTCTGGAACAGAGAGTAAAAGGAGGTTTCTGGGGGCGATAAAATAGCATCAAGGTATAATGTACAGATAAAGGTAAGGTAGGATGTGAATACAGTGGAGGTAAACCTGGGTATTGAGTGATGAAGAGAGAGATATTGTCTCTAGAAACATCATTGAAACCAGGAGATGTCATTGCATGTGTGGGTGGTGGAACTAATAGGTTGGATAAGGTATAATGAGCAGGACTAGAGGCTCTACAGTGAAATAAGCCAATAAACACTAACCAGAACAGCAATGGACAAGGCATATTGACATTAAGGAGAGGCATGCTCAGTCGAGTGATCAAAAGGGTCCAGTGAGTGGAGAGGTTGGTTGGGGGTCACGGCGATTTAGACAGCTAAATCGGTAGCAAGCTAGCATAGGAGCAAGCTAGCATAGGATGGAGGTCTGTTATTAGCCAACTCTTGCGTTCCGTCAGTAGATTAGTGGGTTTCCGCGTGGTAGAGGGGATTAATCCAAATCACACAACAACAACAAAAATAAAAACAATAGATATAGTTATAGAGGCCCAAGAAGAAAAATAAATAAAAAAATAAAATAAAATAAAAATTGTCCGATTGTCTATTCAGATAGCAGCCGATAAGATAGCCAACGGCTAGCAGGCTGCAGATGGGCGCCCAGGCAACGTTGCGCCGGAGGAGCCAGCCGGACAATTCCCTCGGGTAGACAACGTCGGCAGTCCAGCTGTGAAGGCCCGGTGGGGCAGCAAAACGGGTCCGGATAGGTGACTGCAGCCCAGGAGTGATTGATGGAACTCTTCAGCTGGCTAGCTCCGGAACAATTGATGTTAGCTCCGGAATCGACGAAAGCCGATAGTCTACCAGAAAGACAGAACAAATATTGTGGTTAAACTCAAATATCGTAATTTATATTTAAAAAAAACATTTATCAATTGGAACCTTTAACATGTGGAAGGGGGTATTATTATTATGTATCACATCCGACCGTGATTGGGAGTCCCATTGGGCGGCGTACAATTGGCCCAGGGTTTCTCTCCCTCTAAAAGCAAACATTTATGTTTTGGCCTTTATTCAGATTACAATCGCACACTTTTTACATTTTTTTTTAATGAAATTATCTCCAAAACATCGTGATATATATAATCAAGTTGATGGCATAGTCATATAGCCCCAGCACCTACATAAAGCTGAGTGACTCACTCATGCATGGCTTTGGATCAAAATAAATAAGTACCAACATTCTTTGATAGTCTTTATTAAAGAAATGTTTTGGTTATCCTGACCTGGAAACCATGTACATTATTATAATTGCCCATTATGGGCTATTAGCAGGACAATATACCTTTACCAACACCTAACCTCTCTGTATTTTGATGCTTTGTGCAAGGCAATTGATCAGCATTAAAACCTTTGTGGGTGGGGCCTCCCTAGTGGCGCTGCGGTCTAAGATACTGCATCACAATGCAAACTGCGTTGCTACAAATGCTGATTTGATACCGGTGCTGGCCAGCACCGGGAGACCCATGAGGGGGCTTTTGGTGAAATTTGTCTCACTATTGTTGAGTAATGTGCTGTTAAAAGGGTTGTAGGTCTTATTTATTTAAAAAGCATATAGAAGTTAGAAGTAATAGGATTTGAAGCAATAACTATTTCAGAAATGTTTTGCACTGCTCTGAGACAAGTATGGGGACTGGTCTTGATAAATCAATGAGATGTTTATTTTCACTGAATCTCCATTTGGGTATTGGTTACACTACAATTAGGGTGTGGAAATGTTTAGAATCCTCCAATCCTCAAATACTCTTAGTACTGTAGCCTACTCCTGCCCGTCACGTTGTACAGCACCATATTTTCTGTTCAATCCTAACGGAAACACTGAGGGTTGTTTTTCTTGGTATAGAAACACCATAATATTAATCAAATTAATTAAGCAACATTTATTCAAATCAATCCCATATACCATGTTCTTACAAAAAAAGGTTTTACATTATCTAGTAATGCCAATATTGAAGACTAACAAATGCTTCTCAAAGATGCCCTCTGGGGGTTAAACTAGCACTGAAAAATGGCTGACAATGAAATAACGTGTATAATTATGCAGCAGCCCGCAAGTTGGGCTGCAGTATGACACAACATTTAAAGGAGGAAGCACTGTATAAGCATAAACTAGTAACATAATAAACATACAATTTAAATATCCTATTCTGTTGTCAATGGAGGAATGGGTGCTAGAAACCAGATAGAAACTGATAATGGTGCATGTGACTTCAGCTAAGTTTTGAATAGTTCCAATGTCGAAACCAAGTACTTGCTCATTGGCTTTCCATATCTGGGGAAAGATGAAACCAGGCCAGTGAGTGAGCGACTTTCTGAGACTGTAGTTTTGAGACTCATGGAGCCTTACATGGGCAAAGGCAGAAATGTGACCATGAACAACTGCTTCACATCAATTTTCCTGGCAGACAAGTTGATTGCAAAGAAGACAATCCTGCTCGGAACAGTGAACAAACAAAGGCGGGAGCTGCCCCCCAACATACCAGCTGTACTCCACATCAGTGATGGAAAGTGGTAAAGCAACACTCACAGTCTAGCTATGTTTTTCTCTCAAGTATAGATTTTTTTTTCATTTGTAGTCTCGCTCAACCCTCACACTTTCTCCACTGCATTTCATAGCCAAGTTCTGTAGCCAACGTACTAGCCAAGTCTCCCTCTTTTCATCAGAGGAAACAGCTTGATTCTAGCCATTACCGTTCAAAAGATATGACCCATAATACGGCGTTAGGTATTTTCTTTCTGTTGTGCATTGGCAGGTCTCCTTTTACATTCAGAAGCATATTGTGAGCCGTTCTAAAACTAGGCAACTTGTGGACCGAACAGTTAACCATTTGTTTAGGCCTCTCATTTTACCTCATTATCAGGGTTGGGGAGTAACGCATTACATGTAAGGGATTACAAAAAAACAGTAGCTGTAATCCGTTACGTTACCAGCAAAAATACTGTAATCAGATTACAGATACTTTTTAAAAACTAGATGATTACTTCCATGATTACTTTTCAATTCAGAAAGGATGTTTGTGAAAAAAATCTTTGACACTTCTCTGTTTTCTCAATGACATTCAAATCAGCATTGAAAAAAATGCGCAAGTTTAAGTTTGTTCCACGTGGGCGAGTCTGACAGCAAGTCAGAGACCACTATGATAACACACCAAATGTGTTTGATGGATTGCGGGAAATTAGCAGAAATAGGCTTTTGTAAGCTACAGTGTCTTTCAATGGTGCGACTTCTGTCGACATTCAAAGATTATCTAACTTGAACAAACACTTCAAGGTAAGGAGAACAGCAGTGGTGTAGTCTAAGGCGATACGGATATTACTTATCATTGATATTTACATAGCGCATTGATGTTAATCACACTGCTGCTCTCTCATTTAGCTCTTTGCGCCTTACTGTACGTATTGTGGTTGTTGTGGATGACTGTTCACAAATCTAAATGTATATTTGAACCCAATAATGGTTGAATTCAAGACGTTTAAGCTGCATATCAATCATTGTTTTTTAAACTAGTGGACAGCCAGTGAAAAATGCACTCTTGCAACAGCTGCATAGTGCGGATCCCAGCCTATGGAATATAAATTGGGCTTTTATTGCTCAATCTAATTCATGCTGATAAAAAAAAAGATTGTGCCTAATGGACACATGCTCAGACTCACACACTTTTGATAGACTTAAAGAAGCAATCTGTAGTTGCTACATCCATTTTTGGACTTATACATTATATTTATTAATGTAAAAGTATAATTTCATCATATTATGATATGTAGTAGAACAACGATGTGTTAGAAGAAGCCTACATAACCAACCCTTAAAGTAAAATTTAACATCCTGTCACGACTTCCACCGAAGTCGGTCCCTCTCCTTGTTCAGGTGGCGTTCGGTGGGCGGCGTTCGGTGGTCGACGTCACCGGCCTTCTAGCCATCGCCGATCCACTTCTCATTTTTCATTTGTTTTGTCTTTGTTTTACACACCTGGTTTCAATTCCCCAATTACATGTTCATTATTTAACCCTCTGTTTTCCCCATGGTTTTTGTGCGTGCTTGTGGGCTTGGTGTTACTTCATGTATTTTACGTTTTTGAGTAAAATTCCTTTTTGTTACTCATCTCTGCTGTCCTGCGCCTGACTCCTCTGCACCAGCTACACCCAGATCCTTACACATCCATATAAGGCCAGCTATGTAAACTTTGACATGGATTTGTCATTCAATTGGTAATATACAATTTTGTCTTTTTCTAATGACTCTTAGGGGGAAAGTAATCTAAAAGTAACTGAATGTAATCAGATTGTGTTGCTGAGTTTGGGTAATCCAAAAGTTACGTAACTGATAAAATGTAGAAAGTAACCTACCAACCTAACTCATTAGTTAGCTATAGCGAACTACCTAGGGCATATACAGCAGGAATGTTTTGGAACGTTTTGGAATGTTCAGATAAAAATATGCTATGTAGAACCAATACGCATCTCTGACATGTTGAATAAAGTATAAAAATGGCTCAATTTATAGAATTTTTATCTGCAATGCTCGACAACGTTTTGCAACTGGTAACATTAGCAGTAGTCTATATGCAAACATTTGGTGGCACAGAAAGAAACTATTTATAGACTAAATCCCTCTTGCCACCACACTATATCTGACAGGGTAAATAACTTTATTGTGAGTAAATGTGGACCCAGTGACTCAGACTTGAGCACTTGGACCAGGACTCGAGCACGGCAACTCGGACTTCAGCCCTGGGACTCGATTCGGACTTGAGGTTTAGTGAATCACCTACATCACTGGGCGAAAAAGTAATTTGCTCCCATTCAAATTCATTAGACCACATTTGGACATCAATGTGGTTGTGGGGTCTGTGGGACTGTAATGACGCGACAGAGTGACAGAGGTGCAACCAATACTACTTTGCTGATTGTGATTGTGCTACTCTCTCTCGCTATCTCTGCCCTTGTGTGTGTCTGTTTGTTTTGTGTGTAATATGCAATATACTAGTCTGGTGCTGCAGTCTCTCTCTCTCACTCACTCTCTCCTTGAGCAACTTGTACTGGCAGCCTTTGGCCATTAGGCCAAAACGTTGAATGCAGACACAGAGATGTTTCTAAATAAAAATATCTCCACATGGACAACATTTCTCAGATCTTCCACAGTTTTCCTTACAGTTGAAGAGTTTTATTGAGGCAAGGCCATTGCCACTGTCAGTTTGAAGGAAATATTGAGGGACAGGGTCCACCCAAGCATAGTGAATAATGCTCCATAATGTATTTTGCCCATCTGAAGTGTGTAAACAAAATATTACCTCCTAGCACCCTGCATTGACAAAAACTAGCACATTTCCAATGCTCTGTCAACATGAATATGGCACACAGCAGAGACAGCCCAGTAAAGGAAGAATATTTATAACATGGTATTCATGTATAGTACCTACATTTGCCAGTGCTATAAAAATAGCTCATCATCAATAAATCATCAATAAACAGGAGAGTGGCATAGTCCTCGGTTGATTGTCATTATTTACTTGGATATCTTCACACGTTACATCAAAGGTATTTTTCACATGCTTCGTAAACAACACGTTGGAGACTAACAGTGAAATGCTTACTTACATCATTACCCTTTTAAGTTATGCAACTGCCGAGAGTCTTGCTGTACTCTGGGGGTCCTGGAAATAGCCTGGATGCCTGTGTGCCACGTGAATATTTAACCAATTGCTGTTTAACATTAAGCCTGGCCCCTCCTCTGTCTAGGGACACATGGAGCTTTGATGGGGCCAGAACTAATCCCTTTCCACAGGAGTTTCTGCAGATTTTCTCAGTAAAGGCCTCAGTGAGAGGAGATGAAGGCTCATAGTACTGTAGTCACATGTAAACTTAGCAAAAAAAGAAACATGTCTTTCAAAGATAATTCATAAAAATACAAATAACTTCACAGATCTTCTTAATAAAGGATTTAAACACTGTTTCCCATGCTTGTTCAATGAAGTTTAGAATGATAACTTTGCTAAAACATTCAATGGTTTTTGATAATAATTTTATTGTTCTTGTATGAAATATCCTCGGAATGTTCTCCTAACATTCACTAAAATGCTGTAACCACCACAGGACATTCTCCAAAAGTTCTCATTAGGTTTCCAAGTAATGTAATAACACAATGTTTTCCCAGCAAATCAAAATTGTCTGGAAAATTTCCCAAAACATTTGTTAGGATGCAGAAAAATGTCTCATAACACAAAAACGTGTCTAGTCATGCTGATGATTATACAAAGTTTGTATAAAACGTTCACCTGATGTTGCAAGAACATTCCCAGAACAATTGTGTCTGTTCTTTAAAGGTTCATAGAATGTTTCATTACATTTTTGGAACAACTGGTGGGAATATTGTGGGGATATCACAAAATATGTTTTCTAAACCACAAAAACTGTCCTGTTGTGCGGAAGATTATACAATGTTTCTTTTAGGGTGCAAAGAACATTCACCATATGTTACAAGAACATTCCCAAAACATATATATATATATATTTTTTAAAGTTCCTAAGACATAAAATTCATACTTTGAGTTGCTTGATATGGTACCCCTGTCTTATTTTTCATGATCTGAAGAGCAAAAGTGATCTTATAACAGCACTCATAGTCTTGGATACCTGTAAATATGGTTCCAGTTGTCCACAGCATATATAGTTGAAGTCAGAAGTTCACATACACTTAGTCGTTAAAACTCATTTTTCAACCACTGCACAAATTTCTTGTTAACAAACCTTAGTTTTGACAAGTCGGTTAGGACATCTACTTTGTACATGACAAGTAATATTTCCAAAAACTGTTTACAGACAGATTATTTCACTTATAATTCACTGTATCACAATTCCAGTGAGTCAAAAGTTATCATACAATAAGTTGACTGTGCCTTCAAACAGCTTGGAAAATTCCAGAAAATTATGTAATGGCTTTAGAAGCTTCTGATAGGCTAATTGACATCATTTGAGTCAATTGGAGGTGTACCTGTGGATGTATTTCAAGGCCTACCTTCAAACTCAGTGCCTCTTTGATTGACATCATTGGAAAATCAAAAGAAATCCGCCAAGACCTCTGGAAAAAAAATTGTAGACTTCCACAAGTCTGGATCATCCTTGAGAGCAATTTCCAAACGCCTGAAAGTACCACATTCACTGTACAAACAATAGTACGTAAGTATAAACACCATGGGACCACGCAGCCTTCATACCGCTCAGGAAGGAGACACAACCTGTCTCCTAGAGATTAACGAATCTTGGTGCGAAACGTGCAAATCAATCCCAGAACAACAGCAAAGGACCTTGTGGAGATGCTGGAGGAAACAGGTACAAAAGTATCTATATCCACAGTATAACGAGGTTTGCAAGCCGGGGGGGTTGGTGCACTTCACAAAATAGATGACATTATGAGGAAAGAAAATGATGTGGATATATTGAAGCAACATCTCAAGACATCAGTCAGGAAGTTTAAGCTTGGTCTCAAATGGGTCTTCCAAATGGACAATGACCCCAAGCATACTTCCAACATGGCTTAAGGACAACAAAGCCCTGACCTCAATTCCATAGAATATTTTTGGGCAGAACCGAAAAAGCATGTGCGAGCAAGGAGGCCTTACAAACCTGACTCAGCTACACCAGCTCTGTCAGGAGGAATGGGCCAAAATTCACCCAAATTATTGTGAGAAGCTTGTGGCAGGCTACCCGAAACATTTGACCCAAGTTCAACAATTTAAATGCAATGCTACCAAATACTAATTGAGTGTATGTAAACTTCTGACCCACTGGGAATGTGATGAAATAAATAAAAGATGACATTTTACATTCTTAAATAAAGTGGTGATCCTAGCTGACCTAAAACAGGGAATTTTTACTTGGATTATTTATTTATTTATCTGTTGTTTTACCAGGTAAATTGACTGAGAACACATTCTCATTTGCAGCAATGACCTGGGGAATAGTTGCAGGGGATAAATGAGCCAATTGTACACTGGGGGTTATTAGGTGACCGTGATGATTTGAGGGCCAGATTGGGAATTTAGCCAGGACACCGGGGTTAACACCCCTACTCTTACAATAAGTGCCATGGGATCTTTAATGACTGTTTAACATCCCATCCGAAAGACAGCACCATACACAGGGCAGTGTCACTGCCAGAGGAAAGAGTGCCTCCTACTGGCCCTCCAACACCACTTCCAGCAGCATCTGGTCTCCCACCCAGGAACTGACCAGGACCAACCCTGCTTAGCTTAAGAAGCAAGCCAGCAGTGGTGTGCAGGGTGGTATGCTGCTGGATTAGATGTCAGGAATTGTGGAAAAACTGAGTTTAAATGTATTTGGCTAAGGTGTATGTAAACTTCCGACTTCAATTGTCGGAGCATGGGTGAAGTGATGGTGAATAACCCAGTGTTTTAATTAAAAAAATAGAAAAATGTACACATGCAGTGAAGCCGCTTAACATTTACATTACATTGAGTCATCTAGAGGATGACCTACAGGAGCAACCAGGGTCAAGCTCCCTGCTTAAGGGCACGACGACAGATATCCCACCATGTTAAAATGGGGACCGGAACCTTTGGCCACCGGCCCAAGCTCCCAAACGCCAGACCAACAACCATACAAAATCCCCCCACAGTTCCCCGAGAGCTGCCCCTCAACCATCCGAGACGCCCCCCCACAATTCCCCCACTCCCGAAAAAAACGAAACAAAAAACAAAACCTCTTCCTCCAAAACAACAATACAAAAATAAAATATATTAAAGACAACAAAAAAAACATAAAGGCCAACTGTACATGTTTCAGTGCATGTGTGGCACTATTTGTATGTCTGTGTGTCTGTACATGTGTACGTTTGAATGCTAGTGTGTGTATATACACGCATACAAGTATATACACGCACCTGCGCGGCATCAGCCTCCGGCAAACAGGTATTGTATGAGACAGTGTTGCCCCTCACTGTCATTCAAACATACTTTGTTTGTTTATTTTGAATCTATTTTTTACTTTTATCTTTGACCATCATTCTATCCCCCACCCAGCAACTCCAGTTCCACATCCCAACCCTCAGTTTCCCTCAGACTATCCCACCTATCTCTGCTGACCACCTTCTTTCTGTGATGAATAATTTGAGTCGAATGCAATCGATGCATTGCGAGTTGAAGATAAATACTTTTACTAAGACTATTAGAATATTAGTAATTGACTGACCAGGTATCTTCAGATCTTCCAACAGTGCTATTTCTAGGGTAAATTTTAGAGTAAAGTTACGCTTTCTCAGCCATTTCTGATCCTGAGACCAGAAACAGAGACCTGAGAGTAATACCAGAACAAATGGTCTATTGATTCTGTATCCACACAGCAAAATGTACAGAGCTGCGATGATTTCATGCCCAAAATATGCAATACTTCTGTACAATAATTTTAGCTGAAAGGCAAGTCGTAAATCTTGCGTCGTTTTAATATATCAACTCATACTGTCGTGGCCAAAAGTTTTGAGAATTACACAAATATTAATTTTCACAAAGTCTGATGCCTCAGTTTGTATGATGGCAATTTGCATATACTCCAGAATGTTATGAAGAGTGATCAGACAAATTGCAATGAATTGCAAAGTCCCTCTTTGCCATGCAAATGAACTGAATCCCCCCAAAACATTTCCACTGTATTTCAGCCCTGCCACAAAAGGACCAGCTGACATCATGTCAGTGATTCTCTCGTTAACACAGGTGTGAGTGTTGACGAGGACAAGGCTGGAGACTCTGTCATGCTGATTGACTGCGGATAACAGACTGGAAGCTTCAAAAGGAGGGTGGTGTTTGGAATCATTGCTCTTCCTATGTCAGCCATGGATACTGCAAAGGAAACATGTGCCGTCATCATTGCATTGCACAAAAAGGGCTTCACAGTCAAGGATATTGGTGCCAGTAAGATTGCACCTAATTCAGCCATTTATCGGATCAACAAGAACTTAATGGAGAGGGGTTCTATTGTTGTGAAGAAGGCTTCGGGGCACCCAAGAAAGTCCAGCAAGCGCCAGGACCGTCTCCTAAAGTTGATTCAGCTGCGGGATCGGGGCACTACCAGTACAGAGCTTGCTCAGGAATGGCAGCAGGCAGGTGTGAGTGCATCTGCACGCACAGTGAGGCGAAGTCTTTTGGAGGATGGTCTGGTGTCAAGAAGGGCAGCAAAGAAGCCACTTCTCTCCAGGAAAAACATCAGGGACAGACTAATATTCTTCATAAAGTACAGGGATTGGACTGCTGAGGACTGGGGTAGAGTCATTTTCACTGAGTGATTGGGGCATCCGGAAAAAAGCTTGTCCGGAGAAGACATTTGCAATATTTTTCAATGGGCTTTTACCATCACGAATTTGTCATGCTCAAAAGTCAAACTATACTTTTCTCAAACTATACTTTTGTCAACTTTTATTATCATCATTTTTTTTTTTACCCGTGCATAAGGCATATGTTTTGTCCATTTGCAATATGATTTCATAGGAAGTCAAAAGTCAAGGTCAAAAGTCACTTTTTTTTGGCCAAATGCCATAAGAAATTTGACATGCTCAAAAATCCTGCAGAAATGCCAAATTGATTGGCCTGATGAACACAGGATGGCCGGGCAGTGATAGTTGCTCCTTTCCATCGCTCGTTGTGTTGACTTCATCATGTCCATTTGGTTATGTTTTTTTCACTATTGAATCATATTGCAAATGCACGTGCATTTGTAATATGTTTCAATGGGCATTTACCATCACAAATTTGTCATGCTCAAAAATCCTGCAGAAATGCAAAATTGACTGGCCTGATGAACACAGGATGGCCGAGCAGTGATAGTTGCTCCTTTCCATCGCTCGTTGTGTTGACTTCATCATGTCCACTTGGTGATGTTTTTTCACTGTTGAATCATATTGCAAGTGCACGTGCATTTGCAATATGTTTCAATGGGCATTTACCATCAGGCATTTGGCATGCTCAAAAGTCAAACATTAATTTGCTCAAACTATACTTTTGTCAACTTTTATTATCATATTTTTTTTTTTACTTGTGCATAAGGCATATGTTTTGTCCATTTGCAAAATGATTTCAAAGAAAGTCAAGTCACTTTTTCTTTGGCCAAATGCCATAAAAAATTTGACGTGTTCAAAAATCCTGCAGAAATGCAAAATTGACTGGCCTGATGAACACAGGATGGCCGAGCAGTGATAGTTGCTCCTTTCCATCGCTCGTTGTGTTGATTTCATCATGTCCATTTGGTGATGTTTTTTTCACTATTGAATCATGTTGCAAATGCACGTGCATTTGCAATATGTTTCAATGGGCATGTACCATCACGAATGTGTCATGCTCAAAAATCCTGCAGGAATGTGAAATTGACTGGCCCGATGAACTCGGGATGGCTGAGCAGTGATTCTGGTTCCTCTCCATCGTTCGTTAGGGTTGATTTCAGAACGTCACTTTGGTGATGGTACCTCACTGTTTAAACATATTGCAAATAGACAATAGTCACCTGCAAGTCACTGTCCATCAGTCAATTAGATATCATTCTGACACCAAACTGATACAAGCTGACAGCAAACCCACTTTTTCCAACTCATTTATTAGCCAACTATCACATACTTCAGAGCTGGCCCAAAATTCACAACGCCTTCTGTTCAAACCATAATAAAAACGCAAAACACGTAGTTACGTTCTAGCTGCGGGTCCAGTTCTGATGTTATGTGTAGGCCTAGCTGAGGCGACCCCGAATCCCAAGTTTCGGCTCGATAGGTCATTTGGTGCCCGAGCAAGACCCTAATTGGTGCTGAACATCCACTTTTTCCCATGCCTTGCTACGGGGTCCTTGAATGAGCTATCGGACAAAAACGTTGGGGTCCGTCTATATGGGCCGAGGCGGTCACAATGCACCTAGTCTTGCGACTCTGAGACATTTCTAAATGTTGTCATTTTCGTGATGCGAAAATGAATTGACGTTATTGCAAATGTACGATGCTGTTTCTCGGTCCGAGAACCTTCTAGAGCCACGTAACTCACCATGCACTATCGACCTGAGGTCTAGAACAGGTTTCTAAAGTTTCGGAACTCTAGGTCTGACGGTTCTTTAATAGTTCGAACAAGGTTAACTAATGCAGGCAGTGTATGTCTCTACGCACCCCAATATGTCCCTCCTTCCAAGCTGTGTGTGTGTGCGATTTAGTTTTTCTTTGAAATTTTTTGGGAGAAATGACTGATTTACAGTTCATGGGGGTTGCCTAATCACACATATGAAGTTTTGGAAAGATCTGACTTTTTTAACCCTTCGAAACAGCCCCTGAGACACCAATTATGGCACTTCCGGTTGGCACAGGAATCTATATAAGTAAACACATATCCTCATTGGGGTATGCTTTTACAGAATCCTGAGTTTTAAGTCTTTACGTTAAGAACTGACTGATTTACACAGGGTTGAATGCACTATTTCCATCAAACTGCAGGTAGGGTATGGATATACACTTTTAGGGTGATTTTAACCACTTCCGGTTGGTCCAGGAAGCTTAGAATCGACACAGGTAGACCTCATAGTGTCCTGATGGACTGTCATTGAAGACAGGTTCATAAGGCATTCATAACCCACATAGGCTTCAGGTTGACTTTAGAGGAGCAGGCAATGTATTCCTATGGGGAGAGATGTCATTGTAATCTGTGAGATCAAAAAACCCTGTTTTACTGTTAAGGGTTAATGCCACACGGTCAAGGTTAGGCTTGCACAGATCGGGAGGACCTCAGGAACGTACTTGAGGTCGAATTGTGCTTCTCACCCTAACGGTTCTCTCACAGTCACCCAAAACCAAATGATATTTAGGGCCAGGCTTCATTTTGGGCCTACTTTTTTTCACGGTCGCTGCACTCAGAGTGAGCTACGGTCAAGCGGGGCATCTCGTTGAACTCGGCACGGCCTAGAGAATATGGAAATGCCATTGCAGGCTCTGTGTGTCTTTAAGCACCGCACTTTGTCACTCCATCCTTGCTGTGTGTGTGTGTGTGAGAGAGCTTTTATTTGACATCTGTTGGGAGAAATGACTGACTTACAGTTCATGGGGGTTGCCTAATCGCACATATGAAGTTTTGAAAAGATCTGACCTTTTTAACCCTTGGAAACAGCACCTATGACACCATTTTAAGGCACTTCCGGTTTACACAGGAAGCTGAAAGTGAACACATATCCTCCTTGGGGTAGGCAATTATAGAATTTTGAGTTTTAAGTCTTAATGTTAAGAACTGACTTATTTACGGAGGGTTTAGTGAGTGTGTGTTATTTCAGAAAATCACAGAAATCTCGCAGAGCTCCGAAGCACACTGGATCTGTAACTGTTTAAAAAAAACTATTTTTGAACATCACCAATTTGACATTGTACAATTTCTCTTAAACGACGATAGATAAATGGCTGGTTCTTTTTTTATTGACACCGGAGGCTCCTTGACTTTGACGTGAAGCGGAAAAAATATTGCTCTAATTTCATTTTGGACCTTTAATCCCAGAAAAATGGCCATAACTCAAAAACCGTTGAGGCCTAGACGCAATCTTGTTCGGGGCTAACTGCCCATTATGACAAACCTACGCTCACCAAGAAGTCTTTTCCGTTTTGGAGATAAGGCCACGTCGTGATTCGTGATGTTTTGTACATTTGCAATATGATTCCATTCGCCCTCTTGTGGGATTTATCGGGACAGCGGAAAAATGACCAAAATGTGATTATTTTATCAAATGGAAACCGAATGTCCGAGAGAGGGAGTTTGATGACTTCCCGGTAGATTCGACCGTGCCGCATGGCCCGACGCCGTCCGCGGACCGTACATTTGCAATATGGACTTTCTCACTAACCATATGGCGAATGTCAAAATGTTCCCTTAAGGTATGTTAGGGCGTTTGGTATACATATCCAAACGCTCGTTCTTGTCAGCGTTACGTCGGATAAAAACTTCTAAAAGTTATATTACAGGTCGAAGAAACATTTCAAACAAAAAACAGAATCAACCATTAGGACATTTTTATCATTAATCTTCAATAAAGTTCCAACCGGAGTATTCCTTTGTGTCTTCAGGAGCCATGGAACGCAGGTCGCTATCATGTGAAATGCGCATGACCAGGAAATGGCTGACTGCCAGACACCTGATTCATTCTGCTGTCATTCAGTCCCAGAACACAGTAGAAGCCTCATTCAAATTTCTATAGATGGTTGACATACATATCCAAACGCTCGTTCTTGTCAGCGTTACGTCGGATAAAAACTTCTAAAAGTTATATTACAGGTCGAAGAAACATTTCAAACAAAAAACAGAATCAATCATTAGGACATTTTTATCATTAATCTTCAATAAAGTTCCAACCGGAGTATTCCTTTGTGTCTTCAGGAGCCATGGAACGCAGGTCGCTATCATGTGAAATACGCATGACCAGGAAATGGCTGACTGCCAGACACCTGATTCATTCTGCTGTCATTCAGTCCCAGAACACAGTAGAAGCCTCATTTAAATTTCTATAGATGGTTGACATACATATCCAAACGCTCGTTCTTGTCAGCGTTACGTCGGATAAAAACTTCTAAAAGTTATATTACAGGTCGAAGAAACATTTCAAACAAAAAACAGAATCAATCATTAGGACATTTTTATCATTAATCTTCAATAAAGTTCCAACCGGAGTATTCCTTTGTGTCTTCAGGAGCCATGGAACGCAGGTCGCTATCATGTGAAATACGCATGACCAGGAAATGGCTGACTGCCAGACACCTGATTCATTCTGCTGTCATTCAGTCCCAGAACACAGTAGAAGCCTCATTTAAATTTCTATAGACGGTTGACATCTAGTGGAAGCCCTAGGAAGTGCAACTTCATTAAAATCTCAAGGGGATTTCAATGGGAAATGTGTTGAATATATACCAACCTGTTTTGATTTATCCTCAGGTTTTTGCCTGCCATATGAGTTCTGTTATACTCAGACATAATTCAAACAGTTTTAGAAACTTCAGAGTGTTTTCTATATAATAATAATATCCATATATTAGCAACTGAGACTGAAGAGCAGGCCGTTTACTTTGGGTACCTCATTCATCCAAGCTACTCAATACTGCCCCCAGCCATAAAAAGTTTTAATCCCATTGAGATCTTGTGGTCAATCCTCAAGAGGCGGGTGGGAAAACAAAAACCACAAATTTCTGACAAACTCCACTGCATTGATTATGCAAGAATGGGCTGCCATTAGTCAGGATGTGGCCCAGAAGTTAATTGACAGCATGCCAGGGTGGATTGCAGAGGTCTTGAAAAAGAAGGGTCAACAGTGCAAATTGACTCTTTGCATCAACTTCATGTAATTGTCAATAAAAGCCTTTGACACTTATGAAATTGCTTGTAACTATACTTCAGTATTCCATAGTAACATCTGACAAAAATCTCAAGACACTGGAGCAGCAAACTTTGTAAATTTACACGTCATTCTCAAAACTTTTGGCTACGACTACACTTTCTGCCATTGAATCGGTACATCAAAGATCTCTTCCCAGCTATTTTGCAATCTCACCTGGACTCCGATCACCTCCTTGATAACTTGCCCAATATACACTGCTCAAAAAAATAAAGGGAACACTAAAATAACATCCAAGATCTGAATGAATGAAATATTCTTATTAAATACTTTTTTCTTTACATAGTTGAATGTGCTGACAACAAAATCACACAAATGATCAATGGAAATAAAATGTATCAACCCATGGAGGTCTGGATTTGGAGTCACACTCAATTAAAGTGGAAAACCACACTACAGGCTGATCCAACTACGATGTAATGTCCTTAAAACAAGTCAAAATGAGGCTCAGTAGTGTGTGTGGCCTCCACGTGCCTGTATGACCTCCCTACAATGCCTGGGCATGCTCCTGATGAGGTGACGGATGGTCTCCTGTGGGATCTCCTCCCAGACCTGGACTAAAGCATCCGCCAACTCCTGGACAGTCTGTGGTGCAACGTGGCGTTGGTGAATGGAGCGAGACATGATGTCCCAGATGTGCTCAATTGGATTCAGGTCTGGGGAACGGGCGGGCCAGTCCATAGCATCAATGCCTTCCTCTTGCAGGAACTGCTGACACACTCAAGCCACATGAGATCTAACACATTTACTTGCATTAGGAGGAACCCAGGACCAACCGCACCAGCATATGGTCTCACAAGGGGTCTCAGGATCTCATCTTGGTACCTAATGGCAGTCAGGCTACATCTGGCGAGCATGTGGAGAGCTGTGCGGCCCCCCAAAGAAATGCCACCCCACACCATGACTGACCTACTGCCAAACCGGTCATGCTGGAGGATGTTGCAGGGAGCAGAACATTCTCCATGGCGTCTCCAAACTCTGTCACGTCTGTCACGTGCTCAGTGTGAACCTGCTTTCATCTGTGAAGAGCACAGGGCGCCAGTGGCGAATTTGCCAATATTGGTGTTCTCTGGCAAATGCCAAACGTCCTGCACGGTGTTGGGCTGTAAGCACATACCACCCTCATGGAGTCTGTTTCTGACCGTTTGAGCAGACACATTTGTGGCCTGCTGGAGGTAATTTTGCAGGGCTCTGGCAGTGCTCCTCCTTGCACAAAGGCGGAGGTAGCGGTCCTGCTGCTGGGTTGTTGCCCTCCTACGGCCTCCTCCACGTCTCCTGATGTACTGGCCTGTCTCTTGGTAGCGCCTCCATGCTCTGGACACTACGGCGACAGACACAGCAAACCTTCTTGCCACAGCTCGCATTGATGTGCCATCCTGGATGAGCTGCACTACCTGAGCCACTTGTGTGGGTTGTAGACTCCGTCTCATGCTACCACTAGAGTGAAAGCACCGCCAGCATTCAAAGTAACCAAAACATCAGCCAGGAAGCATAGGAACTGAAAAGTGGTCTGTGGTACCACCTGCAGAACCACTCCTTTATTGGGGGTGCCTATAATTTCCACCTGTTGTCTATTCCATTTGCAAAACAGCATGTGACATTTATTGTCAATCAGTGTTGCTTCCTAAGTGGACAGTTTGATTTCACAGAAGTGTGATTGACTTGGAGTTACATTGTGTTGTTTAAGTGTTCCCTTTATTTTTTTGAGCAGTGTATTTCACTACCTTTGGTTCCTTCCCCAGGCGTCATTGTTTCTGTTTCCTACCTCCTTTTAAGAATGTAAAATGTCAGAATAATAGCAGAGAATTATTTATTTCAGCTTTTACTTCTTTCAACACATTCCAAGTGGGTCAGAAGTTTACATACACTCAATTAGTATTTGGTAGCATTGCCTTTAAATTGTTTAACTTGGGTCAACAGTTTGAAGTAGCCTTCCACAAACTTCCCACAATAAGTTGGATAAAATTTGGCCAATTCATCCTGACAGAGCTGGTGTAACTGAGTCAGGATTGTAGGCCTCCTTGCTCGCACACACTTCTTCAGTTCTGCCCAAAAATGTTCTATAGGATTGAGGTCAGGGCTTTGTGATGGCCACTCTAATACCTTGACTTTGTTGTCCTTAAGCCATTTTGCCACAACTTTGGAAGTATGCTTGGGGTCATTGTCCATTTGTAAGACCCATTTCTGACCAAGCTTTAACTTCTTGACTGAAGATGAGATGTTGCTTCAATATATCCACATAATGCCATCTATTTTGTGAATTGCACCAGTCCCTCCTGCAGCAAAGCACCCCCACAACATGATGCTGCCGCCCCCGTTCTTCATGGTTGGGATGGTGTTCTTTGGCTTGCAAGCCTCCCCCTTTTTTCTCCAAACGTTTTTGTTTCATCAGACCAGAGGACATTTCTCCAAAAAGTACCATATTTTTGGTACCACCTTCGTCTGACTTTTTTATGACGGTGGCTTCTTCCTTGCTGAGCGGCCTTTCAGGTTATGTCGATATAGGACTCGTTTTACTGTGTTTGCTGTGTATATAAATACTTTTGCACCTGTTTCCTCCAGCATCTTCACATGGTCCTTTGTTGTTGTTCTGGGATTGATTTGCACTTTCGCAGCAAAGTACGTTCATCTCTAGGAGAATGCATCTCCTTCCTGAGCGGTAGTAACGGCTGTTGGTGGAAGAAGGTGAGAACCAAAGCGCAGCGCGGTACGTGTTCATGTTTGTGTATTGTTATTTAACACTAAATACAAAAAAAACTAAAGGGAATAACCAAAACAGTCCTGAATGGTGAAAAACACTAAACAGAAATCAACTACCCACAAAACCCATGTGGGAAAAAGCTACCTACGTATGGTTCTCAATCAGAGTCAACGATAGACAGCTGCCTCTGATTGAGAACCACACCCGGCCAAACACCAAAGAAATACAAAACATAGAAAATGAACATAGAATGCCCACCCTAGTCACGGCTGCACGGTCCCATGGTGTTTATACTTGCATACTATTGTTTGTACAGATGAACGTGGTACCTTCAGGCATTTGGAAATTGCTCCCAAGGATGAACCAGACTTGTGGAAGTCGCCAATTTCTTTTGATTTTCTCATGATGTCAAGCAAAGAGGCACTGTGTTTGAAGGTAGGACTTGAAATACATCCACAGGTACACCTCCAATTGACTCAAATGATGTCAATTAGCCAAACAGAAGCTTCTAAAGCCATGATATAATTTTCTGGAATTTGCCAAGCTGTTTGAAGGCACAGTCAACTTAGTGTATGTAAACTTCTGACCCACTGGAATTTAGATAGTGAAATAATGACTTGTGTCATGCACAAAGTAGATGTCCTAACCGACTTTCCAAGACGTTTGTGGAGCGGTTTGAAAAACAAGTTTTAATGACCTCCAACCTAAGTGTATGTTAACTTCCGACTCCAACTGCATATATGTTTTTAAACTTGACTTATCTAGGCATGTCAGTTAAGAACAGATTCTTATTTACAATGATGGCCTACTCTAACAAACCCGGACGACGCTGTGCCAATTGTGCGCCGCGCAATCACAGCCAGATGTAATGCAGCCTGGATTCGAACCAGTGTTGCCTCTTGCACTGAGATGCTGTGCCTCTCGGGAGCCCAAAGACATGTCTAGTGAGTATCCAGGCCATGGAGGAACTGGGACATTTTCAGCTTCCAGGAATTGTATAAAAAAATTGTGACAAGGGGCTGCGCATTATCATGCTGAAACATGAGGCGGTGGATAAATGGCACGACAATGGGCCTCAGGATCTCATCACGGTATCTCTGTGCTAAAATGCAATTGTGTTCGTTGTCTGAAGCTTATGCCTGCCCATACCATAGCCCCACCTCCACCATAGGGCAATCTGTTCACAATATTAACATCAGCAAACTAATCGCCCACACAACACCATAAACACTGTCTGCTATCTGCCCGGGTACAGTTGAAACCAGGATTCATTCGTGAAGAGCACACTTCTCCAGCGTGTCAGTGACCCGGTGGAGTTTTCATCCATGATGGAAAGGTTTCCAGAAGAGTAGTTCTGTCTTCTCAAGGTTGAGCTTGAGGTGGTGGACCGTCATCCAAGCGGAGATGTCTACATGTCGCCACCTGGGTGTCAGAAGGATGGAAGGAGAAAGTAGTTGAGTGTCATCCTAACGTGATGCAGACACAGAGCCTCCTCACGTCACAGCAGAGTTGCAAAGAAAAAGACATGCCTCAGACTGGCCAATAAAAAAAAAAGATTAAGATGGACAAAAGAACACAGACACTGGACAGAGGAATTCTGCCTCGAAGGCCAGCATCCCGGAGACGCCTCGCCGCTGTTGACGTTGAGACTGGTGTTTTGCTGGTACTATTTATTGAAGTTGCCTGTTGTCATGACCGTCGTATGAATAATTAGACAAAGGCGCAGCGTGAGTAGAGTTCCACATTTTAATGATAGTGAAACTTCCAAAACAACAAAAATATAACGATCGTGAAATACGTAGCGCGCATAGGCACTCATACAAAACAATATCCCACATAGCAGGTTGGGAAAAAGGACACACTAAGTACGATCCCCAATTAGAGGTAACGATTATCAGCTGCCTCCAATTGGGAACCATACACACACACCAACATAGAAATATAATACCTAGAAACCTCCCTAGTCACGCCCTGACCTATTACACCATAGAGAACCCCGAGGGCTGACACCTGTTGAGGACTTGTGAGGTGTCTGTTTCTCAAACTAGACATTCTAATGTACTTGTCCTCTTGCTCAGTTGTGCACCAGGGCCTCCCACCCCTCTTTCTATTCTGGTTGTAGACAGTTTTCGCTGTTCTGTGAAGGGAGTAGTACACAGTACGAGATCTTTAGTTTCTTGGCAATTTCTCGCATGGAATAGCATTCATTTCTCAGAACAAGAATAGACTGACGAGTTTCAGAAGAATGTTCTTGTCACACTCTGACCATGATTTGCGTTGTTTGTTTCTATGTTTTGTTTGGTCAGGGTGTGATATAAGTGGGCATTCTGTTGTATGTCTAGTTTGTCTATTTCTATATGGTTCTCAATCAGTGGCAGGTCTTTGTTGTTGTCTCTGATTGGGAACCATATTTAGGTAGCCTGTTTTGTATTGTGGTTGGTGGGTTATTGTCTATGTGATGTTGCATGTTTGCACTCAGTATTGATAGTGGTCACGTTCGTCTTGTTCTTTTGTTTGTTTGTTTGTTTGTTTGTTTAGTGTACTTCGTGTTTTTCCGTCTATCAATAAAAGGATGTATTCACATCGCTCTGTGTTTTGGTCTCCTCACTACGACGATCGTGACAGTTCTTTGTTTCTGGTGATTTTGAGCCTATAATCAAACTCACAAATGATGATGCTCCAGATACTCAACTAGTCTAAAGGACAGTTTTATTTATTTTTTAATAAGCACAACAGTTTTCAGCTGTGCCAACATAATTGCAAAAGGGTTTTCTAATGCCAATTAGCCTTTTAAAATGATAACTTGGATTAGCTAACACAACGTGCCATTGGAACACAGGAGTGATGGTTGTTGATAATGGGCCTCTGTACTCCTATGTAGATATTGCATGAGAAAATCAGCTGTTTCCAGCTACAATAGTCATTTACAACATTAACAATGTCTACACTGTATTTCTGATCAGTTTGTTATTTTAATGAACAAAACATTTCCTATTTTCTTTAAAGAAAAACACATTTCTAAGTGACCCAAACTTTTGAACGGTAGTCTATATATTTTCAATATTCATAAATTTAATGTAAACAATGTTATTGAAATCAAAATTTTACTCACATTACAGAGCAAGCAGTACATTTTCATATGACACAAATGTTTGAGTCCTAAAAGAGGCCTAGGTAGGCCAAAAGTTTTATTTCTCAATTATGCCTTTAGATGCAAATGTCAATACATGTCAACAATCCTTCCTTAAAATGACTATTCTATGGATTACATTTAGTGAAAATCTTTTTGGTTTGGGTTTTATGAAGAATCTCTAGCTGCTTTCAATGAGAAAGCATTGCAAACTTACCCCTTTGAAGTTGATGACTTTGCTGGAGACCAGGAAGTTCAAATTAGTTCATGTGGGTACCCATTTTGTCCTTTGTGAGTAAATACGTATTTGAGTGATGGGAACCATCAAATAACCCATCTAAATGCTAAGAAAGAAATGCAGGGAATTCTGAGCCATGCCCATAAAGTGTTAATCTAACAAGATTTGACCTTGTATTCACATTTTGCCACTATGTTATTTAAAATCACATATTGATGTCCATTCAAATCAAACAGAAAATAACAGCATCAACGGTCAACTTGTTTTGCTCTGCAGCTTTGGCATGGAAAAGAGTAGGCTATTATAGAGTTAGTGTACTCAAATTACCTTCGCCTGGGATAGGCTGAGAGAGGACGGATTCATTGGTATTCGCTAAAAGTCAAGTGTCATTAGAAAACAACCAGCATCCTAGCATTTGTGGGAGATGAAAGAGCGATTATGTCTCCACAGCCTTTCAGTGGAGGACTTTAAAAGCCTGTCGTTCTCTACTATAAGCCTCTGTAGAGGGAAATATGATCTATTCGCCATATTTGGTCTTTCTCCCTCTCCTCATGTTTACAAAGGACATCCTCAGGGTGGTCACTATGTAGAAAACACTTATATGTGAGAAATTTGTATTGCTTGGTTCAAAGGCCTGACAAACTATTTTGATTTATTCAAAGTGAGGCTGCCTCTAAGCCCTGCTTAAGCCTTGCAGTGAGGTTGTATATATCAGTGGTTCATAACACACCAGCCCTGACTGTCTCTTAACAGGACTTCAAAGACAGAACGGCCAGGTTTGTTTCCAAGTTAAGAGCTAGAGACTGTTTGTCTCTGAGGGGCTCTAAGAGCATAGCAAATTGGATAACTGCATTGTTCTGTGTTACTACAAGACAGGGGGCGCGCTAATATCTACTGTATGCCAGCGGTCGATCTTGGAGTTAATAAACAATGAAGGTGCTGAATCCAAGGTGTCCTTGGTCCTTGACATGAATTTTAGAGAGGGCTCTCTGTTTACAGTGAGAGCTAAATATAATACATTGTTGAGCAGACCCTCTCAATAGTTGGGAAAGTTAGGTCCATTTAACACTAGAACTGCTGGGCTTTTCAGCATATAAGTCCCCGCTAGAAAATTCTGTCTGGTGTCCCCTTTAGCCTATGCTAAGGTGATGGCGGCGGATGAATGGCATGACAATTGGCCTCAGGATCTCGTCACTGTATCTCTGTGCATTCAAATTGCCATCATTATGATGCAATTGTGTTCGTTGTCCGTAGGCTGGGTTGTGTTTCGGAGGAAGCACGGCTCTCGATCTTCGCCTCTCCCGAGTCCGTACAGGAGTTTCAGCGATGGGACAAGACTAACTACCAATTGGTTACCCCGAAATTGGGGTGAAAAATATTAAATAAAATAATTCTGGTAACAGCTCTGGTGGACATTCCTGCAGTAAGCATGCCAATTGCACTCTCCCTCGTAAATTCATACATGGCATTGTGTTGTGTGAAAGAAATGCTCATTTTAGAGTGGCCTTTTATTGTCCCCAGCACAAGGTGCACCTGTGTAATGATCATGCTGTTTAATCAGCTTCTTGATATGCCACACCTGCTAGGTGCGTTTATATTTTTGTTCAGTGTAGATTTGATTAGTAATAGTAACAAAGTCCAGTAAAAGAGAATAATATCAACCCACAAGGTGTGCGGTCAAATGATTTGCCTTCAACGTTTGATAAATAGTGCATAGCACAAATGTTAATGAATAATTATATAAGTCATGTGCGCAATAATAATTTTCTATCGCCCATTTACTGTACATCATTCATTCAGTAAGAAGAGAGACACATTAGCACCTGAGCACCAATTCTCTTGGCCCCTTAAGGTAGTAATAGTTGTGAAAAAAAACTGGTAAACAGCCACAAGATAATTTTCAGTTTGTCATTCTGACAACTGAGCAATTTAAAAAAAAATGAATATTTTGAAAACTCAGGGAAGGAGCAGGGCGTTGCTTTCAAAATGGCAGATCTATTTTAATTACAAAATAAAACGGCAGTGGGCTTCTGTGGTTCTAGTGTTAACAATTAAACAATTCTTAAACTCTCTAAAATAAGGGATTTGGGGTTATTTTTTAGCAATATACAGTATTAGATGATTTACATACTCAGGCCTAGATTCAATCAGTGTTTAACCAGCGATATCCGACACCAGCAGAAGTTCAGAACGGGAAAGTGTAGGCTATACTGAAATAATGATTTTTCAAATTGAAAATCATTAAAATAATGAATGAAGATTTCTATCAGTCTAATCAAGGTATAGATTACATCTCACAATTCCAGTGTTCAAACTTGTAAACAAGGCTGCATGGGGTTTCTCTTAATGCGACTCTGTGCAGCCAGTATCCGCTTAAGCATAATGCAGATCTAACGCAGTTCCACCTCCCACACCACCAAAACAACCCCTATGTGAATATAGGCTAAAGCGTATCTGATTGAATAGAGACCTCAATCTTCCTCATTGGCACATTTCATTTAGTTTATTAAGTAGAATATATTCGCTGAACTACATTAACATGATACGTAGTCATTTTAAATTGTTCAAATGACCCAGTTATGTTCAGTTACACTTACAGTACAATTAACATGGTGTAACAAATGTTAAGTAGACACTAATAGAAAAAACATGGCTAAATATATCTTCTTGTAAATGCATTATTCATTCTCGGATGTCTCTTAGAGTGCCTCTCAGAAAATATAATAACCATATCATAACCCATATTTGTTTTATCTCCTGTACTCATTCATTCTAAAAGGGTATAACATTAGGAACATCTTATGACATGCACATTAGTTTTCTACACAATATCTAATCGATAAACATCAAAGATAGCACAACATATGCTATTCTGGTTGCCTCGTAATCCTCCAATGTGTGTCTAAACTACCTTGTGGCCAGGATCAATATTGAGGTGTTTAACATATTAATAGGACATTTATCTGATTACGGCACTATTAGGAAAGCTTTGTTCAGTGAGACACAAAGACAAACAAAGTAAACAAACATGGTGGAAAATCGTATCTAAAGAGAGGACATGAAGTGGGGTGTTTTCCATGTCAAGGGCATTTTCATTGCGGCTAAGAGGCTATCTGTATATACATGATGATAAAGTAATGGTTTACAGCGGGAATGCTTGGTCAACCAAGCATTCCCGCTGACATTAATATTAAATTGTGTTCATATCACCCTTTCATAATTAAATACACAGAAAACAAAAAACGCAATAATTAAACACTGTGATTAGTGAAGTAGTGTGCCTGCCTTGTTGAGCCAGCTGGTATATTACTTGGAAAAACACGCAATTTAAAATGTAGTTGTCATAGAATTTATACAATCCTAAATAACATTACCCGAAAGGAAATTTAGCTGAGATACAGTGAAATTATTTTGTGATTGTGACCAGACATAATACATTCAATATGATTACATGTGTATGGTTATAGCTACATTCTTAAGCAATAAGGCCCAAGGGGGTGTGGTATATGGACAATATACCACGGTTACAGTCTGTTTTTACGCACGACGCAACACGTAGTGCCTGGATACAGCCCTTAGCCGTGGTATATTGGCAATATACCACAAACCACCAAGGTGCTTTATTGCTATATAAACTGGTTACCAACGTGATTAGAGCAGTACAAATAAATGTTTTGTCATACCCATGGTATATGGTCTGATATACCACGGCTGTCAGCCAATCAGCATTCATGGCTCAAAACACCTTGTTAATAATGTATAATAGATCACAGTGTCTATTCAACAACTCTGAGAACCCTCCCGTTGGTGCCAAGGTGTGAGGTATGCAGGAGTGATACTTAGATAGAGTAACAGGTCAGTGCACACCTGACCAGAAGGTGTTGATGTGAAAGTGGAACAGACTAAAGGATGCAGTAAACATTCACCAAGTGACTACCCCCATCGCCCACCTGCTACCACATCCATCAGATACTACTGCCACATCTATCTGAAGGGAAGGCACTGTTTGGTGCGTTTCAACCATTTTAGTAGCCTAAACATCACACTATTTATTTTGGTCATGATGTGAAATGTGTTTTTCCCTGAAATGTCTGACAATAATGCTCAGAAGAGATGGACCTTTGGTTGATGTAGTAAGTTGAATCTCACTGTCATAAATGCTTATGCCTGTCGCGTTATTTTGTTATCTTTGTTTAGTATGGTCAGGGCGTGAGTTGAGTGGGTTGTCTATGTTCCTTTTTCGAAGATTTGGGATTTCTGTGTTTGGCCTGGTATGGTTCTCAATCAGAGGCAGCTGTCAATCATTGTCCCTGATTGAGAACCATACTTAGGTAGCCTGATTTCACTTTTGAGTTGCGGGTGATTAGTTTGTACCACACGGTGCTGTTTCGTTTGTTTCACTTTGTTATTTTGTAGTGTTCAGTTTGACATCAAATTAAAATTAAAATTAAAATGGACACTTACCACGCTGCAAATTGGTCAGATCTCTCTTACTCCTCATCAGAGGAGGACGAAGACAAGCGTTACAATGCCATTAATTAATAATAAAGGCATTAGCCTACTAGTAAGCTCAAAAGCCCATACATCACCTATCACAACAGCCTGAATTAAGCAATGAATATGACTACCAGTCCACATAACTGTATTGACTGGCTGTTAAGGGGTTAAACCTTGTCTGTTCAGAAAATGATACATGTTTAGTGGCCAAGCCTTCTGTTACCACAGACAATACAGTTGAAGGGATTATTATGGCTTTGTTTACAGTCACATAAAATAATGAATTGAGTCAATTTAAAAATGTACTTTATCAGAGATTATTAGAAGGAATATATGGTGGCGCATCTGCCTAATCAGAACCTTTTGTATTTCTATTTATTATGGATCCCCAGTAGCTGCAGCCAAGGAAGCTGCTACTCTTCTTGGGGTCCAGGAAAATTAAGGCCTGAGGGCATTTTAAAACATGACAATACATTCACAACACATTAAGTTTGTGCCCTCAGGCCCCTACTCTATTACCAGTTGAAGTCGGAAGTTTACATGACCCTTAGCCAAATACATTTATACTCAGTTTTTCACAATTCCTGACATTTAATCAAAGTAAAAAATCCCCAGTGGTTCAGAGGTTTACATACACTCAATCAGTAATTGTTTAACTTGGGTACAGCATTTCAGGTAGCCTTCCACAAGCTTCCCACAATAAGTTGGGTGACTTTTGGAGAGCTGGTGTAACTGAGTCAGGTTTGTAGACCTCCTTGCTCGCACACGCTTTTTCAGTTCTGCCCATACATTTTCTATAAGATTGAGGTCAGGGCTTTTTGATGGCCACTCCAATACCTTGACTTTGTTGTCTTTAAGCCATTTTGCCACAACTTTGGAAGTATGCTTGGGGTCATTGTCCATTTGGAAGACCCATTTGCAACCAAGCTTTAACTTCCTGACTGATGTCTTGAGATGTAACTTCAATATATCCATGTACTTTTTCCTTTCTTGTCGTGCACCAGTTCCTCCTGCAGCAACGCACCCGCACAACATGATGCTGCCACCCCCGTGCTTCATGGTTGGGATGGTGTTCTTCAGCTTGCAAGCACCCCCCTTTTTCCTCCAAACATAACGATGGTCATTATGTCCAACAGTTCTATTTTTGTTTCATCAGACCAGAGGACCGTAGTCTGGCTTTTTGATGGCGGTTTTGGAGCAGTGGCTTCTTCCTTGCTGAGCAGCCTTTCAGGTTATGTTGATATAGGACTCGATATACTGTGGAAATAGATACCCGTTTCCTCCAGCATCTTCACAACGTGCTTTGCTGTTGTTCTGGGATTGATTCGCAATTTGTGACAAAGTACGTTCATCTCTAGGAGACAGAACCCGTCTCCTTCCTGAGGGGTATGACAGCTGCGTGGTCCCATGGTGTTTATACTTGCGTACTATTGTTTTTTGACTCAAATGATGTCAATTAGCCTATCAGAAGCATCTAAAGCCATGACATAATTTTCTGGATTTTCCCAAACTGTTTAACGTTAGTTAACTTAGTGTATGTAAACTTCTGACCCACTAGAATTTAGATAGTTAAATAATCTATCTGTAATCAATTGTTGGAAAAATGACTTGTGTCATGCACAAAGTAGATGTCTTAACCGACTTGACAAAACTATAGTTTGTTAACAAGAAATTTGTAGAGTGGTTGAAAAATGAGCTTTAATGACTCCTACCTAAGTGTATGTAAACTTCTGACTTCAACTGTATATTACTATCTGTGCCCATTTTAATTTCTAATCATAGATAATCATTCATTTTTAATCAAGAATATCAAGCACTCGCTCCCCATCCCATCCCACTCCACAGCATCCATTGAGCTTGATAAGACATAAACAACAGCAGGCAAAATACATGAGCAATTATTTGGACAAAGTATATGAGCTATTATTAGCTGCCTTTGCATATGCTGGCCCTTTAGCAAGTGCTAACAACAGTTTGAGATTGTGTGCATGTGTGAGTGCCAGACGACGGGACTGATCGGAGAGTCAGAGACCTGATGACGCTCATCACAGCGCCATCTGGTCTCTTCCATACAGGCAGTTGAGAACAATGCCAGACAGATGACCATGACAGTCGGTCTGCTTAACCCAATTCTTTCATTTATTCTTCTACTGATGTAAACTACACAGAGATGTTATCGTAATAGTGGCCCAAGTCACATTTGTTTCATCTTTGTTTGTCAAATCTTTGCATCTGTTTAAAACTGAAGGTTGTTTTAGTGATTTGACTCATACCATTGTGTGATGTAGGAAGTATCACTTTAAAGCAATAGGTCACTGTGTTATCTTTATTTCTGAATTGTTTCAGTACTGTTCATTTCATCCACGGAGGACCAGCTGACATTGGGCCTAAAATGTGTTTTTCATGTTCTGAGTTCTACATATTAGTAAAACAAGATGTGTGCTCTTATCATACATGGTACTTGGGGTCAAATCCTAACTTGATCTATGGCTATTTAGCTCACATTTTCACATAGAAAATACTTTGACATCAGTAGGAAATTTGCTTGGAAGCTGGAGATGTATTTCTGCTTAGTCCAATATTCACACAAATTGCGTATAATAGTTAGGTGCTGAAATCTTCAAGAATAGACAACGTTGCAATGGAAACTGCAGTGCTGTAATATCCGTAGATTACTCAGCCATGAACAGTGAGTGTTGGAAGGGAAGGTGAAAACATTAGTGTACTTGTAGAGACAGCTTCTGTTTACAGATGAACCACGAACAACATGTGTAAAAAGCCTTCTCATGATCCCACTTAGTTTTTTGATTTGTTAGCAAATACATGTCCGTTCACTTAACTCAACACAACATTGGTGGTGATTGCTTCTGTTATTAGCTATTTCTCACACTGTTTCTCCACCGTGCATCACAGTATCTCTGACAATTGATTTTCAGAGCCACATTCTTGGGGTTTGAATGGTTGTTAGGGGTTTCATGACATTATCTCAACAGTCAACTGGTTTGTTGGCAGAGAGGTTGGAATAGAATTCAAAACACACCACTCTCAGTAAACACATTTTTATTGAATGCATGCAATATAATACCTTTATCTTTCAAAAATGTTGTGAATAGCAGCACATTTATGAGCACATCGGATGCAGAGTAGGCCTGTCTCCACCCTCATCACAGATATTAGAGTGGTTATAACCTCCCGCAAGCGAAAGTAATATGAAGATTGGGATACAACTGATGCTCCATGATGATCACAGATGGATTTAATGTGAGCATTATTGTCCTAAAAAACAAATGACTTGCATGAACACATGATTTTGTATGAGCATTTTATTTGGCAATGTGAAACCAGCAGGACCAAAATAAAAAAAAATACAATGTAACAAATAATCGAACTCTGATTCTAACTATAGCAAACTAACTTGTGTGAAAACGCCCTAATATTATGTCTGAGTTATAGACAATTAAATAGATAGACCTAGCCATGAGTACAAATAGGAACGGTAGATAGGTCTCGCCACTTACATAAAAAAAGGCCTGCTTTGCTAGTGGGAGTTTTCTAGTAATGGTGTTAGATCTCATCTCTGAAATTGTATTGCTGTTGATGGTATTGCTGTTGACTTGGTTAATTCAAATGGTTGTCTACCAGATGGATGTAGCCCTACTGCATGGTTGGAGACATGCTAATTCATTATATGTATTTAAGCAACAAGGCATGAGAAGCTGTGGATTATCCTGAATAACACACGACAAAGCTCTGTTCTTCAGCATGACGTGAAGCAGTGTGCCGGGAAACAGCCCTTAGCCATGTGTTATTCACAACAATTCACAGGTTCAAGTGCCTTATTGCTTTTATAAAACGGATAACAACATATTTAAAAAAATATATGAATGTTTTAATTGCAAAATAAAATAAAATAAAAAATAAAAAAATAATTTTATTAGCAAAGGTGAAACTCCTTATGAACAGTGCTTAGCTAGAGCATTTCCTTGTAGTCTGCTTTGCACAATGCAAGGATTCCCTCATGTTTTATAGATTCTCTCCACTGTGGGTAAAATATTCATAGGTTTTTACCTTCCTCCCCAGAATTTGGTATGGACACAGATCCCTCTGTTCATCAATCAGGTTTATGGAAAAACAAACACAAAAATATATCAGACAGACTCTCTGCAAATTATTGGATCTAATAGGGTGTTGTGAACCAGTCATAAAAATAATTCCCTTGGTCCTCGTAAATTAATGTCCCTTATTTACAGGAGCCCATAAACTCTTTTTTTCATCTTACTTTACGGTATCAGGATATATTCAATGGAGAGGATAGGTGCAGTCTGCTCCAGGTTTTTCTCTGCTCTAAAGTATTTTAAACAGTCATACATTTTACTGTATTTGTCAGAACGTAGTTACTTAAGAAGTTTTATTATTGCTAATAAGTAACTAATTCACAGATGGAAAGATACACTGCTCCAAAAAATAAAGGGAACACTTAAACAACACAATGTAACTCCAAGTCAAATACACTGTCCACTTAGGAAGCAACACTGATTGACAATAAATGTCACATGCTGTTGTGCAAATGGAATAGACAACAGGTGGAAATTATAGGCAATTAGCAAGACACCCCCAATAAAGGAGTGGTTCTGCAGGTGGTAACCACAGACAACTTCTCAGTTCCTATGCTTCCTGGCTGATGTTTTGGTCACTTTTGAATGCTGGCGGTGCTTTCACTCTAGTGGTAGCATGAGACGGAGTCTACAACCCACACAAGTGGCTCAGGTAGTGCAGCTCATCCAGGATGGCACATCAATGCGAGCTGTGGCAAGAAGGTTTGCTGTGTCTGTCAGCGTAGTGTCCAGAGCATGGAGGCGCTACCAGGAGACAGGCCAGTACATCAGGAGACTTGGAGGAGGCCGTAGGAGGGCAACAACCCAGCAGCAGGTCCGCTACCTCCACCTTTGTGCAAGGAGGAGCAGGAGGTGCACTGCCAGAGTCCTGCAAAATGACCTCCAGCAGGCCACAAATGTGCATGTGTCTGCTCAAACGGTCAGAAACAGTTTCCATGAGGGTGGTATGAGGGCCTGACGTCCACAAGTGGGGGTTGTGCTTACAGCCCAACACCGTGCAGGACGTTTGGCATTTGCCAGAGAACACCAAGATTGGCAAATTTGCCACTGGCGCCCTGTGCTCTTCACAGATGAAAGCAGGTTCACACTGAGCACATGTGACAGACGTGACAGTCTGGAGACGCCATGGAGAACGTTCTGCTGCCTGCAACATCCTCCAGCATGACCGGTATGGCGGTGGGTCAGTCATGGTGTGGGGTGGCATTTCTTTGGGGGGCCGCACAGCCCTCCATGTGCTCGCCAGAGGTAGCCTGACTGCCATTAGGTACTGAGATGAGATCCTCAGACCCCTTGTGAGACCATATGCTGGTGCGGTTGGTCCTGGGTTCCTCCTAATGCAAGACAATGTGCTAGACCTCATGTGGCTTGAGTGTGTCAGCAGTTCCTGCAAGAGGAAGGCATTGATGCTATGGACTGGCCCGCCCGTTCCCCAGACCTGAATCCAATTGAGCACATCTGGGACATCATGTCTCGCTCTATCCACCAACGCTACGTTGCACCACAGACTGTCCAGGAGTTGGCGGATGCTTTAGTCCAGGTCTGGGAGGAGATCCCTCAGGAGACCAACCGCCACCTCATCAGGAGCATGCCCAGGCGTTGTAGGGAGGTTATACAGGCACGTAGAGGCCACACACACTACTGAGCCTCATTTTGACTTGTTTTAATGACATTACATCAAAGTTGGATCAGCCTGTAGTGTGGTTTTCCACTTTAATTTTGAGTGTGACTCCAAATCCAGACCTCCATGGGTTGATAAATCTGATTTCCATTGATCATTATTTTGTTGTCACCACATTCAACTACGTAAAGAAAAAAGTATTTAATAAGAATATTTCATTCATTCAGATCTAGGATGTGTTATTTTAGTGTTCCCTTTATTTTTTTGAGCAGTGTATGATGAATGTATCCATATCCACTATCCACCTATCCATAGCCAGCACCATATATGTGAATGTTGAGGTGTAAGTGGAAGAATCCACTAAAGAAAAAAAAAACTAGTGAAGCAGTAAATGTGCTTTCAGTTTCCTCCGGTTAAACAATCAGTCTTTTCCAGATATTATACAGTGCATTGCGAAAGTATTCGGCCCCCTTGAACTTTGCGACCTTTTGCCACATTTCAGGCTTCAAAAATAAAGATATAAAACTGTATTTTTTTGTGAAGAATCAACAACAAGTGGGACACAATCATGAAGTGGAACGACATTTATTGGATATTTCAAACTTTTTTAACAAATCAAAAACTGAAAAATTGGGCGTGCAAAATTATTCAGCCCCCTTAAGTTAATACTTTGTAGCGCCACCTTTTGCTGCGATTACAGCTGTAAGTCGCTTGGGGTATGTCTCTATCAGTTTTGCACATCGAGAGACTGAATTTTTTTCCCATTCCTCCTTGCAAAACAGCTCGAGCTCAGTGAGGTTGGATGGAGAGCATTTGTGAACAGCAGTTTTCAGTTCTTTCCACAGATTCTCGATTGGATTCAGGTCTGGACTTTGACTTGGCCATTCTAACACCTGGGTATGTTTATTTTTGAACCATTCCATTGTAGATTTTGCTTTATGTTTTGGATCATTGTCTTGTTGGAAGACAAATCTCCGTCCCAGTCTCAGGTCTTTTGCAGACTCCATCAGGTTTTCTTCCAGAATGGTCCTGTATTTGGCTCCATCCATCTTCCCATCAATTTGAACCATCTTCCCTGTCCCTGCTGAAGAAAAGCAGGTCCAAAACATGATGCTGCCACCACCATGTTTGACAGTGGGGATGGTGTGTTCAGGGTGATGAGCTGTGTTGCTTTTACGCCAAACATAACGTCTTGCATTGTTGCCAAAAAGTTCAATTTTGGTTTCATCTGACCAGAGCACCTTCTTCCACATGTTTGGTGTGTCTCCCAGGTGGCTTGTGGCAAACTTTAAACAACACTTTTTATGGATATCTTTAAGATATGGCTTTCTTCTTGCCACTCTTCCATAAAGCCCAGATTTGTGCAATATACGACTGATTGTTGTCCTATGGACAGAGTCTCCCACCTCGGCTGTAGATCTCTGCAGTTCATCCAGAGTGATCATGGGCCTCTTGGCTGCATCTCTGATCAGTCTTCTCCTTGTATGAGCTGAAAGTTTAGAGGGATGGCCAGGTCTTGGTAGATTTGCAGTGGTCTGATACTCCTTCCATTTCAATATTATCGCTTGCACAGTGCTCCTTGGGATGTTTAAAGCTTGGGAAATCTTTTTGTATCCAAATCCGTCTTTAAACTTCTTCACAACAGTATCTCGGACCTGCCTGGTGTGTTCCTTGTTCTTCATGATGCTCTCTGCGCTTTTAACGGACCTCTGAGACTATCACAGTGCAGGTGCATTTATACGGAGACTTGATTACACACAGGTGGATTGTATTTATCATCATTAGTCATTTAGGTCAACATTGGATCATTCAGAGATCCTCACTGAACTTCTGGAGAGAGTTTGCTGCACTGAAAGTAAAGGGGCTGAATAATTTTGCACGCCCAATTTTTCAGTTTTTGATTTGTTAAAAAAGTTTGAAATATCCAATAAATGTCGTTCCACTTCATGATTGTGTCCCACTTGTTGTTGATTCTTCACAAAAAAATACAGTTTTATATCTTTATGTTTGAAGCCTGAAATGTGGCAAAAGGTCGCAAAGTTCAAGGGGGCCGAATACTTTCGCAAGGCACTGTATATGACAAATATATGCCCTATTAGTGTAAGTCCAGAAATAGTCACCTGTAGGTAGCACATATTTTTCAGCTATGATATGCTCCTGCGGTTATTTCATGTTTTTTGCAGTAATGTGACAAATGAATTTGAGGAATATGATGGTGCATAATGATACACGTATCATTGAATACGTCCACATTCTCTGTGAATGTTTTATTGGAGGGCGTCAGAGGGGCAGTCAGATCTGTTACCAACCTGTACATTTTTGAGCCAATCAAACTCAACAATGCTGGTACTCTTTCGTTGTTGTCACGCCCTGACCATAGAGAGCCCTTGGTTCTCTATGGTGTTGTAGGTCAGGGCGTGACTAGGGGGTGTTCTAGTCGATTTATTTCTATGTTTGGGGATTGAGTATGGTTCCCAATTAGAGGCAGCTTATTATCGTTGTCTCTGATTGGGGATCATACTTAAGGTGTCCCTGTTCCCACCTGCATTTGTGGGATATTGTTTTGTGTTACGTAGCGCTACGTTACTTCACGGTCGTTGTTTGTTTATTGTTTTGAGAAGTTCTACTTCTAATAAAGATGTGGAACTCAAATCACGCTGCGCCTTTGTCCGTCCATTTTAACAACCGTGACAGTTGTCAACAATGTAATTTGCAAGTTGCCCCATTTTCTTGCTTGTATCCAAAAACATATTTTCCAGATGCTAGCCACTGTTCTCTTTTCCTCCAGCTCTGATTTAGATCTGCCGCCTCGTTCTCGTCAGCACTCCTTTAGTAAGCGGTGTCAATGTTTGCTTGCTAGCTGCTATGCTATAGAGTCAAAATCTTCCTCTCTTTCTACGAGCTGTAGGTAATCATTCATGTTGCCATTAGTGTCTTAATTCGTAATACTTTATCTAGTAAGGAAGATTCTGAATACATGTACTGAAATAATCAACAATACAAGCATAACAACATGCTGCATCTGTTCTTAAAGTTGACATAAGTAATTAACAAGACCATAGCACTGTCTATGGCTGGTTTGTCTGGTTTACAGTAGATGGCCCTCAGTGAATAACTAACAAGGCTGAACCCATATAAAGACAATAGGTGAATAGAGGCAAATGATGAGTCTCTCTTTCTGGAGAAATAGTGTAGTTTGGCTTCCATCATCATTGTGTTGCACAGCACTCATCAGGGCTCTGACCTCTAGCACTCCACCTGATACAACCGTCACTGACTGGCTTCATCAGCCCAGTGGATTCTCAATTATGTAAATGCATGCATGTTGTTAAACACATGTACACACTATATAGAATCATCCTCACATGGGGCACCAAAATATGTGGAGAATCATCCTCACACAGGGCACAAAAATATGTAGCTAATGATCCTCAAGTGGTGATGAATGCAAATGATATAATACACACATTTGTACTGGCACAACACACCAATATGTATGGTGTGTTGTGCCAATACAAAAGTGAAATCAAGTGTTCTTTACTGTGATGTATTAATGACTACAGTTGGGATTGGATTTTTTTATTTAACAAAGTAGCATGACTTGTTGTGATGTTGCTTTTGTAAGTAGAGACTCTGTATTCCAACAGTCTTTAGTCTCCCTATCGACAGTTCATTAAAAGTCTGGCTGGGTTTCATGTAGTGCCTGTGTTGGAATGAAAAGCTCACAGCAAGCACAGAGGTGGTTATCGGAGAGCCCAGACTCAACTGGTAACCAGGGCAACTGAAAATCAGAACTGGATTGTTTTTTCTCTTACATGAAGTTCTTCCCAAGTCCATAGAATGTGAGTAGTACTTAGGTTGGTGTCAATCTTTTTCACCCCCCTCTCTTTCTCTCTAATAGTATTCTCAGGTGATAAAATAAAGAAAAGGTGTATTAAAACGGACTAAAATTAAACATGTCTTTTCGTTTGCAGTATCATTAATATTCCTTAGCTCTTCCACTCTGATTCTCCCGCTTAAATTTCCACATGCTCTCACATAATTTCCAACTTTGGCCAGAGCACTATAAATAAATAAAGACCACACATTTTTACCAGCTAGGACAGTACTCAAATGTATATGCTGATGTACACTGAGTGTACAAAACATTAAGAACGCCTTCCTAATATTGAGTGTCACCCCCCCTCCCCTCTTCCCCTTTTTACTCAGAACAGCCTCATTTTGTCGGGCATGGACACTACAAGGTGCCGAAAGTGCTCTTCAGGGATGCTGGCCCATGTTGACTCCAATGCTTCCCACAGTTGTGTCAAGTTGGCTGGATGTCCTTTGGGTGGTGGACCATTCTTGATACACATGGGAAACCATTAAGCATGAAAAACCCAATAGCATTGCAGTTCTTGACAAAAACTGATGCAACTGGCGCCTAGTACTATAACCGTTCAAAGGCACTTAAATCCTTTGTCTTGCCCACTCACACAATCCATGTCTGAATTGTCTCAAAGCTTAGAAATTCTTCTTTAACCTGTCTCCTCCCCTTCATCTACGCTGATTGAAGTGGATTAAATAAGTGATATCAATAAGAGATCATTGCTTTCGCCTGGTCAGTCTGTCATGAAAAGAGCAGGTGTTCTTAATGTTTTGTACACTCAGTGTATATGTAACTAACTAGGTATTACTATGCACAACGATAGTTCGGTTACTTACCATCAGTATTTTTTCCTAATATATTAATTTATTATATTGCACCTAGACATTGGGATCCAACCAAATGGAGAATATTAGGTCCAATAGAGGCTCTTAATCTCCATTTATTCTTTCTCACAGAACCCCAACCCCAACAAAGAGAACTGCATTGCTGCCAATCATAATATGTGGTGTGGAATTAGTGATTATCATTGAGAAATCCTCTGTCCTCATTACAATTTAATAATCCCACTGGAAGAAGGGAAATATGGGGATAGAAAGCAATCAACCGCTAATGAAATGTGAAAGGCAATGCAGCTAGCACAATGCTCAGGAATACTTGTCACTCTACTCTACTCTTACATACCAGGAATTAATAACAGCATGTTGGGGATGCAGGTAGCTTTTTCAGCAGATCTCATATAGAATGGACTGATTCAATTCCCCTACAAAACAGAATGCAAGAAACATTCATCAATTCATGTGTACATACAGTGCCTTGCGAAAGTATTCGGCCCCCTTGAACTTTGCGACCTTTTGCCACATTTCAGGCTTCAAACATAAAGATATAAAACTGTATTTTTTTGTGAAGAATCAACAACAAGTGGGACACAATCATGAAGTGGAATGACATTTATTGGATATTTCAAACTTTTTTAACAAATCAAAAACGGAAAAATTGGGCGTGCAAAATTATTCAGCCCCTTTACTTTCAGTGCAGCAAACTCTCTCCAGAAGTTCAGTGAGGATCTCTGAATGATCCAATGTTGACCTAAATGACTAATGATGATAAATACAATCCACCTGTGTGTAATCAAGTCTCCGTATAAATGCACCTGCACTGTGATAGTCTCAGAGGTCCGTTAAAAGCACAGAGAGCATCATGAAGAACAAGGAACACACCAGGCAGGTCCGAGATACTGTTGTGAAGAAGTTTAAAGCCGGATTTGGATACAAAAAGATTTCCCAAGCTTTAAACATCCCAAGGAGCACTGTGCAAGCGATAATATTGAAATGGAAGGAGTATCAGACCACTGCAAATCTACCAAGACCTGGCCGTCCCTCTAAACTTTCAGCTCATACAAGGAGAAGACTGATCAGAGATGCAGCCAAGAGGCCCATGATCACTCTGGATGAACTGCAGAGATCTACAGCTGAGGTGGGAGACTCTGTCCATAGGATAACAATCAGTCGTATATTGCACAAATCTGGCCTTTATGGAAGAGTGGCAAGAAGAAAGCCATTTCTTAAAGATATCCAAAAAAAGTGTTGTTTAAAGTTTGCCACAAGCCACCTGGGAGACACACCAAACATGTGGAAGAAGGTGCTCTGGTCAGATGAAACCAAAATTGAACTTTTTGGCAACAATGCAAAACGTTATGTTTGGCGTAAAAGCAACACAGCTGAACACACCATCCCCACTGTCAAACATGGTGGTGGCAGCATCATGGTTTGGGCCTGCTTTTCTTCAGCAGGGACAGGGAAGATGGTTCAAATTGATGGGAAGATGGATGGAGCCAAATACAGGACCATTCTGGAAGAAAACCTGATGGAGTCTGCAAAAGACCTGAGACTGGGACGGAGATTTGTCTTCCAACAAGACAATGATCCAAAACATAAAGCAAAATCTACAATGGAATGGTTCAAAAATAAACATATCCAGGTATGGCCAAGTCAAAGTCCAGACCTGAATCCAATCGAGAATCTGTGGAAAGAACTGAAAACTGCTGTTCACAAATGCTCTCCATCCAACCTCACTGAGCTCGAGCTGTTTTGCAAGGACGAATGGGAAAAAATTTCAGTCTCTCGATGTGCAAAACTGATAGAGACATACCCCAAGCAACTTACAGCTGTAATCGCAGCAAAAGGTGGCGCTACAAAGTATTAACTTAAGGGGGCTGAATAATTTTGCACCCCAATTTTTGTCGTTCCACTTCATGATTGTGTCCCACTTGTTGTTGATTCTTCACAAAAAAATACAGTTTTATATCTTTATGTTTGAAGCCTGAAATGTGGCAAAAGGTCGCAAAGTTCAAGGGGGCCGAATACTTTCGCAAGGCACTGTAAGTTTTGTGCTGATGATCAGCTCGACATGTCCATTTTTCCCTGCAGGCTTGTGTGTCTGTTTGTCCTTCCATGTTCCATTGCAAGAATGTTTACTTCAGTTTTATTCTGAACTGAAAGGCCTATTACACGCCACATTGTATGCATTTGAGCCACAGTGGCTCTCTCATTCACAATGTTTACACATATGTAAAGGCTTCCCAATTCAGTGCTATACGTTTTAAAAGTCAGGATACAGTTTTTAAGCAAGGATAATGCCTTGGGCTCATTTTACACCTCATATCAACAAAGACATATGGAACATGCAAGCCTCTTGTCTGGCCTCGTTTATTTTTTTCAACAAAATGCAACATTGGTTCTGCCCTTGAACAAGACTGAATCAAGAAAACACCACTGAGCCCATAGACAATGAAAACATTCGATGCGAGCAAGTGGGTTTAATCTGTGTGATAATGAGGCTGGCCAGACCAACACACTGAAGATGGGACTTTCTGCTGCACATGTCTTGTCTACTTCCTTCATTAAAGGTGCAATCTTAACAAAGGACTAACTCCACCACCGTTTTAAGGTAAAAAGCTGATAGATGGGGCTGTAGAAATCAATCCACTCTCAAATTCATAGACAGAGCTATGGATGCAATCAAAATGATAGTTTTAATCATGTTTTGAAGCTATACATTGTTTATTTGTGTTTACATTATTAACACACAATGGAGTAAAACAAGCTTATGTTTTGGGTTCTGATCCAGTACGACAGTTAAAATAGGCTCATGAGGTTACATTAAGTTACATTAATCAAAAATCAATGGGTGTATGTTATTCATTTAAAAGTATAAAAATGTATGTATCTATCGCAGATTGCCTCTAACTACTGTATCTATTGATTAGCTTCATGACAAGTCCATGGTGGTTGAATCAGTCGCTCAGACTTGTTATTTTATTTATTTTACCCTTATTTAACTAGGCAAGTCAGTTAAGAACAAATTCTTATTTTCAGGGGCAGAATGACAGATTTGTACCTTGTCAGCTCGAGGGTTTGAACTTGCAACCTTCCGGTTACTAGGCCACCCTGCCGTTAGACTCACTAGGACTTTGTACCTGTGATATCTGTTCATCTTCAGCACCATGTTGAAAAACATGTACAGCATAATCACAAAATCTATAGAAACTTATCAAGTTACCCTTAATGTAAGTTTTTTCATCCATTGTAGGGATGTTTTCAAGAGGAAGACGTTAGGAAGCATGTCCCATAGCCTTTTACCCTCCGACTCATCCTCCATGCTTACATTGATCATAACATCTCAAGGAATAAACAGAGCGGATCAACAGCATAACAACCTTTGTTATTTACATTGATGATTTTTCAGTATTCTTGATGGTAATAGACTGGCATTCCAGCAGATAACTAATGCAGCCATGACAATGATGTATGCTTCATTTGGATCCTAGTTAATCTCTTCAGCATGCAGACATTCCCTAGAAAGAGAGTTAGGAATAATTTAGATATTCATATAAAGCTATAAACTATTGACCATGTTTATTAATATCAACCTTTCATTTTCAGTTATGTTCGGGGGAATTTTCCTCTAGTGTGTTTATTGATTCAATTGAAATAGCTATCTGTGTGATGTCCTAAATGATTTTTGCTCTCATTCATTCTAATTATGGTCTCTCTCAGGCTGAGAGTGTTGTGCTAAAGCAGAGTTGAAGGCCAGCCACATTTTTAGACTTTAGTTTTCCCATCCTGCCCTAGTGCAAACAAATCAATACTGTGATTCATTATTATCTCCTATGTTTGCTCTCTTCTCTTCCACACTTCTTTGCAGTGCATCGCTTTTGCATCCCACTTCTCTGTTGGCTATTTCTGCACAAACATTGTCTTGTGTCAAGAGTGCATTACTGTTTCTCACTATGTTGTACGCTTTTTAACAGATGCACTAGAAGTCAAGTTCACTGAGCTCTTAGGCTAAGCAAAACTCCACAGGCCTTTTGAGGTCAGGAGCCACCACCCAAAGTAAACAATTAAGATACAGCTGTGAATGAGCTGCAGTCTACAAAAGTATTCATGTAGAAATAGGGTGCACATGCAAAAAATTACACATTTTTCCTTGCTTATTCAATATATATTAGTTCAGCCAGCCCCTGACATGTATGAAGGCATTTTACCAAGTAGATATCTCACAAGTTCATACATTTCCCTAAATGAGCTACACATGTAATGTATTTTTACATATTTAACAATCGGTAACTACTTTGTGCTTTGTATTACCCATATATCTCTCAGTATATATTATTATAATATTGCATTAAAGCAGCAATCAGCAGTAGAAACAATAACAAAGCCTACTCCCCACCCCTGGTTCATTAAAAGCTGAGGGATGGGGCTGGAGAAATGTAATCACTTTAAAATTCATAGTCAGAGGTATGGATGCAATGATCGACCATCCATTAAATAACAAATGTAGTTTTAACCATGTCTTGAGGCTATATAGTGTTTGTTTGCATTTCCTTTGTTTACTAACATTGGAGTAAAACAAGCTTATATTTTGCCGCTCATGCGGTATTTATAAGTTATATTCTTCAATAATCAATGGGTACATATCATTCATTTATTTGTCCAAAAATGTATGTATGTCACGTTCTGACCTCTATTTCCTTTGTTTTGTATGTAGTTAGTATGGTCAGGGCGTGAGTTGGGTGGGCAGTCTATGTTTGTTTTTCTATGATTTGGGTATTTCTATGTTTCGGCCTAGTATGGTTCTCAATCAGAGGCAGGTGTCATTAGTTGTCTCTGATTGAGAATCATACTTAGGTAGCCTGGGTGTCACTGTGTGTTTGTGGGTGATTGTTCCTGTAACTGTGTTTGTTGTCACAGGATAGGACTGTTTTGCGTTTTCACATTTCTTGTTTTTGTTAGTTTGTTCATGTGAAGTTATTTATTAAAAACATGAATCAAAACAACCACGCTGCGCTTTGGTCCGCCTCTCGTACAGACGAACGTCATTACAGAATCACAGGACCAAGCGGCGTGGTAACGGGCAACGGCAAGAGGAGCAGCAGGAGAAGCAACAGAGGCAGCAGCAACAGGAGCAGCAGCAGCAGCAGTGGGAGAGGCTGCACTATTTGGAGAAATGGACATGGGAGGAAGATTTGGATGGTAAAGGACCCTGGGCTCAGCCAGGAGAATATCGCCGCCCCAAGGAAGAACGTGAGGCGGCGAAAGCGGAGAGGCGCCGGTATGAGGAGGCAGCGCAGCGTCGTGGATGGAAGCCTGAGAGTCAGCCCCAAATATTTCTTGGGGGGGGGCTAACAGGGAGTATGGCTACGCCAGGTAGGAGACCTGAGCCAACTTCCTGTGGTTACCGGGGGGCTAGAGAGACCGGGCAGGCACCGTGTTATGCTGTGGAGCGCACGGTGTCCCCAGTGCGGGTACACAGCCCGGTGCGGTACATTCCAGCTCCGCGTATCGGCCGGGCTAGAGTGGGCATCGAGCCAAGTGCCATGAAGCCGGCTCTACGCATCTGGTCTCTAGTGCGTCTCCTTGGGCCGGCTTACATGGCACCAGCCTTGCGCACGGTGTCCCCGGTTCGCCTGCATAGCCCAGTGCGGGCTATTCCACCTCGCCGCACTGGCAGGGCGACCGGGACCATTCAACCGGGTAAGGTTGGGCAGGCTCGGTGCTCAAGAGCTCCAGTGCGCCTGCACGGCCCGGTCTATCCGTCACCACCTCCACGCACCAGCCCTCTGGTGGCAGCCCCCCGTACCAGGCTGTCTCTCCGGCCCATCCTTACAGGGGCTCCCTCCTCTCCAGCGCTGCCGGAGTCTCCCGCCTCTCCGGCGCTACCAGAGCCTTCCTCCTGTCCAGCGCTGCCGGAGTCTCCCGCCTGTTCGGCGCTACAAGAGCTACTCAGTCCGGCGCTTCCAGAGCCTTCCTCCTCTCCAGCGCCGCCAGTGCCGCCCGTCTGCCCAGCGCAGCAAGTGCCGCCCGTCTGCCCAGCGCCGCCAGTGCCGCCCGTCTGCCCAGTGCCGCCAGTGCCGCCCGTCTGCCCAGCGCCGCCAGTGCCGCCCAGCGCCGCCAGTGCCGCCCGTCTGCCAGGCGCCGCCAGTGCCGCCCGTCTGCCAGGGGCCGCCAGTGCCGCCCGTCTGCCAGGGGCCGCCAGTGCCGCCCGTCTGCCAGGGGCCGCCAGTGCCGCCCGTCTGCCAGGGGCCGCCAGTGCCGCCCGTCTGCCAGGGGCCGCCAGTGCCGCCCGTCTGCCAGGGGCCGCCAGTGCCGCCCGTCTGCCAGGGGCCGCCAGTGCCGCCCGTCTGCCAGGGGCCGCCAGTGCCGCCCGTCTGCCAGGTGCCGCCAGTCAGCCAGTGCCGCCAGTCAGCCAGGGGCCGCCCGAGCAGCTGCCCCTCTGTCCCGAGCTGCTGCCGCCCCTCTGTCCCGAGCTGCTGCCGCCCCTCTGTCCCGAGCAGCTGCCGCCCCTCTGTCCCGAGCAGCTGCCGCCCCTCTGTCCCGAGCAGCTGCCGCCCCTCTGTCCCGAGCGGCTATCGCCCCTCTGTCCCAAGCTGCTGCCGCCCCTCTGTCCCGAGCAGTTGTCCCTCTGTCCCGAGCAGCTGCTTCACCTCTGTCCCGAGCTGCCCCTCTGTCCCAAGCAGCCCCTCTGTCCAGTGCGGTCATTGAGAAGGGTGGCCATGGTGAGAAAGCCACGGAGGCGGACAATAAGGCGGACTAAGACAATGGTGAAGTGGGGTCCGCGTCCCGCGCCAGAGCCGCCACCGCGGACAGACGCCCACCCAGACCCTCCCCTATAGGTCAAGGTTTTGCGGCCGGAGTCCGCACCTTTGGGGGGGGGGGGGTACTGTCACGTTCTGACCTCTATTTCCTTTGTTTTGTATGTAGTTAGTATGGTCAGGGCGTGAGTTGGGTGGGCAGTCTATGTTTGTTTTTCTATGTTTCGGCCTAGTATGGTTCTCAATCAGAGGCAGGTGTCATTAGTTGTCTCTGATTGAGAATCATACTTAGGTAGCCTGGGTCTCACTGTGTGTTTGTGGGTGATTGTTCCTGTAACTGTGTTTGTTGTCACAGGATAGGACTGTTTTGCGTTTTCACATTTCTTGTTTTTGTTAGTTTGTTCATGTGAAGTTATTTATTAAAAACATGAATCAAAACAACCACGCTGCGCTTTGGTCCGCCTCTCGTACAGACGAACGTCATTACAATGTACTGCAGCACCTACTGACTGCCCCATTACAAGTGAACATGCTATTTTGGCCAGGAACCGAAAGATCACTTCTTCGAATTCCCGAGCCGACTAAGTGAAAGATGTGTTGGTTCCCTTGAGCAAGGCACTTAATGCTAATTGCTCCAGTAGGTTGCTGTGGATAAGAGTGTCTGCTAAATGAATAAAATGTAAATGTATCAAAATGTACCACACATTATGATGGGAAAGATTTCTGAATTATTCTATATTTTCATAGCTGTCACTTGGATTAATCATGACAGTCCATGTTGGCAGCAGCTATAGCTGTACTGACTGAGTGTGACATGCAGGTGACATTGCATCCAATCAGTGGCAGGCAGGCCTGTAATTTCTACCAGCCTCTATAGTATGTATGTATAGCGTCTCGCTCCCCATGACTGACAGGCAGATGGGACTTTGATAATTGTTAGAAGCCAGATCTTTGACACATCAATACTGCCTCTGTTGATCAAAAGGAGAGTTTAATGTTTGATGTGTCAGATTTAATCAAAAACACTTTCCAAAGTTCCTCTGAAGAATATTCTGCAAGAGGCATTATTGGTGAAATTGACATATTGACATAAAACATATAGATGTACTTACAACTAGAGTCGGCTTATATTTAAATATATTAACAATGCAAATGCCATGGAAACACATGAATTCAAATACTTCAATATACAATGAGTATACAAAACATGTTCTTTCCATGACATAGACTGACCAGCTGAATCCAGGTGAAAGCTATGATCCCTTATCGATGTCACCACTTCAATCAGTAAATGAAGGGGAGGAGACAAGGCTTTAAAATCCTTATTTTTAACCTAAGATAATTGAGACATGAATTGTGTATGTGTGCCATTCAGAGGGTGAATGGGTAAGACAAAAGATTGAACTTCTTGGTGACAGGGAAGTATTTTCACTAAATGCATGCCCAAATTCAACTGCCTGCTACTCATCCCCAGAAGATAAGATATGCATATTATTAGTAGATTTGGATAGAAAACACTCTGAAGTTTCCAAAGCTGTTTGAATGTCTGTGAGTATAACAGAACTTATTTAGCAGGCAAAACCCAGAGGACAAACCATTCAGATTTTTTTTTTTAGGTCACGCTCTTTTCAATGCGTTTTCATTGGGAATCCAGATTTCTAAGTGACCTTCCACTGGATGTCAACAGTCTTTAGAAATTAATTGAGGTTTTTCCTTTGTGTAATGAAGAAGTACGGCCATCTTGAATGAGGGTAACTTGAAATGTACTGTTAGATAGAGGCACGTGACCAGAAAGCATGCTACAGTTTGTTTTCCTCCTGTATTGAACACATATCATCTCGTCTTGAATTTTATCAATTATTTACGTTAAAAAATACCTAAAGTTGTATTACAAAAGTAGTTAGAAATGTTTTGGCAAAGTTTACAGTTAACTTGAGATATTTTGTAGTCACGTTGCGCAAGTTGGAACCAGTGTTTTTCTGGATCAAAAGCGCCAAATAAATAACCCACAAAATACCCAATGACTATGGCTACCTAAATATGGTCCCCAATCAGAGACAACGATAACTCTGATTGAGAACCAATCTAGGCAACCATAGACATATAAACCCCAAGACTAGGGAAAAACCCATAGACAGGGGAAACACATATACCACCCTCGTCACACCCTGACCTAACCAAAATAATAAAGAAAACAAAGATAACTAAGGTCAGGGTGTGACGCAACAAAAGAAGCTTGTCAAAGGTAAGGCATGAATTATATTTTTATTTCTGCGTTTTGTGTCGCGCCTGCAGGGTTGAAATATGCTTCTCTCTCTTTGTTTACTTGGTGCTATCCTCAGATAATAGCATTGTTTGCTTTTGCCGAAAAGCCTTTATGAAATCTGACATGTTGGCTGGATTCACAACAAGTGTAGCTTTAATTTGCTGTCTTGCATGTGTGATTTCATAAAAGTTTGATTTTTATAGTAATTTATTTGAATTTGGCGCTCTGCATTTTCACCTGGCTTTTGAAGGGGGTATCATAGTAGGTGCCACGGGCACCAGTTTTTGTCAAGAACTGTTGGGTTTTTCATGCTCAACAGTTTCCCTTGTGTATCAAGACGGGCCATTCAGAGGCTTCCATTATTCAAGAACACAGTGGCCTCCATTATTCTTAAATGGAAGAAGTTTGGAACCACCAAGATTCTTCCTAGAGCTGGCCGCCTGGCCAAACTGAGCAATCGGGGGAGAAGGGCCTTGGTCACTCTGACAGAGCTCCAGTGGAGATGGGAGAACCTTCCAGAAGGACAACATCTCTGCAACACCAATCAGGTCTTTATGATAGAGTGGCCAGACGGAAGCCACTCCACAGTAAAAGGCACATGATAGCCCACTTGGAGTTTGCCAAAGGCACCTAAATGAGTCTCAGACCAAGAGAAACAAGAGTATCTGGTCTGACGAAACCAAGATTGAATCAAAGTGTATTAGTCACATGCCCCTAACCAACAATGCAGTTTAAAGAAACATAGAATACAGATAAGAATAAGAAATAAAAGTAACAAGTAATTAAAGAGCAGCAGTAAATTAACAGTAACGAGACTATATACAGGGGGGTACTGCTAGAGAGTCCATGTGCGGGGGCACCGGTTAGTTGAGGAAATATGTTCATGTGGGTAGAGTTATTAAAGTGACTATGTATAGAGGATACCAACAGAGACTAGCAGCGGTGTAAAAGAGGGGGGCAATGCAAATAGTCTGGGTAGCCAGTTGATTAGGTGTTCAGTAGTCTTATGGCTTGGGGGTAGAAGCTGTTTAGAAGCCTCTAGGACCTAGACTTGGTGCTCCGGTACTGCTTGCCTTGCGGTAGCAGAGAGAACAGTCTATGACCTGAAAGCCAAGCGTCACGTCTGGAGGAAACCTGTCACCATCCCTACGGTGAAGCATTCTGTGGGGATGTTTGTCAGCGGCAGGGACTGGGAGGCTAGTCAGAATCGAGGGAAAGAAGGAAAGCGCAAAGTACAGAGAGATCCTTGATGAAAACCTGCTCCAAAGCGACCTCGGACTGGGGCGACGGTTCACCTTCCAACAGGATAAGGACCCTAAGCACACAGCCAAGACATCACAGGAGTGGCTTTGGGACAAGTCTCTGAATGTCCATTGAGTGGCCCAGCCATAGCCTGGATTTGAACCCGATCAAACATCTCTGGAGAGACCTGAAGATATCTGTTCCCCATCCAACTTGAAAGAGCTTGAGAGAATCGGGAGAAACTCCCCAAATACTGGTGTCCCAAGAAGACTCAAGGCTTTAATCACTGCCAAAGGTGCTTCAACAAAGTTCTGAGGTATTTAAGAAATAATTAGTAGTAGGCTCTATCATGAATAGAAATAAAACAGCTGAGGATGCATTGTGCCTTTCAGCACATATTAATAAAGGAATGTTTTAAATAATGCATTTTCTGATTTCAGAATTTCTACAAAAAGCTGACCGCAGTGATAAAGTTCTACAAGGAACATGGTGTGGCTCCAAGGAAAAAGTGGTGTGGTGGTTGTCTCGCCAGCAAACGGGTGCTGACCTAAATCAAATAAAATGGTATTTGTCACATGTGCCGAAAACAACAGGTTACTCTGAAATGCTTACTTGCAAGCCCTTAACCAACAATACAGTTAAGAAAAATAAGAGTTTAGTAAAAAAATAAAAATACCAAACAGTTAAAGAACAGCAGTCAAATAATAGTAGCGAGGCTAAATACAGGGGGTCCCGGTACAGAATCAATGTGCGGGGGAACAAGTTAGTCGAGTTAATTGAGGTAATATGTACATGTAGGTAGAGTCACTATGTGTCACGCCCTGACCTGAGTATTCTTTATATATTTTGGTTAGGTCAGGGTGTGACGACGGTGGCATGTGTGTTTTGTCTCATCTAGGGTGTTTGTACGGTCTAGGGGTTTTGTAGATTTAGGGGGTTGATTCCATCTAGGTGTTTATGTAGGTCTATGGTTGCCTAGATTTGTTCTCAATTAGAGGCAGGTGTTTATCATTGTCTCTGATTGGGAACCATATTTAGGCAGCCATCTTCTTTGGGTATTTCGTGGGTTATTGTCTATGTTATGTTGCACGTTAGCTCATTGTTTATATAGCGGTCACGGTCGTCTTATCGTTTTGTTGTTTTAGTTTAAGTGTTCTTCGTGTTCTTTCTACAATAAAGAAGAATGTATTCTAACCACGCTGTGCTTTGGTCTACTCCATACGATGATCGTGACAGAATAACCAAAAACCAAGCGGCGTGGTAACGGGCAGCAGCAGCAGTGAACACAAGACTCCTGGACTTGGGAGGAGATATTAGACAGCAAGGGACCATGGGAACAGCCAGGTGAATATTGCCGTCCCAAGGCAGAGCTGGAGGCAGTGAAGGCAGCGTGGCTGGAAGAACGAGAGGCAGCCCCAAAAATGTATTGGGGAGAGTTACACAGGGAGTGTGGCGAAGCCAGGTAGGAGACCTGCGCCAATTTCCTGTGCTTACCGTAGAGAGAGAGGAACCGGGCAGGCACCGTGTTTAAGTGTAGCTATTCCCTCCGCAAGGCAATCAAACAAGCTAAGCGTCAGTATAGAGACAAAGTAGAATCTCAATTCAACGGCTCAGACACAAGAGGTATGTGGCAGGGTCTACAGTCAATCACGGATTACAAAAAGAAAACCAGCCCCGTCACGGACCAGGATGTCTTGCTCCCAGGCAGACTAAATAACTTTTTTGCCCGCTTTGAGGACAATACAGTGCCACTGACACAGCCTGCAACCAAAACATGCGGACTCTCTTTCACTGCAGCCGACGTGAGGAAAACATTTAAACGTGTTAACCCTCGCAAGGCTGCAGGACCAGACGGAATCCCCAGCCGCGCCCTCAGAGCATGCACAGACCAGCTGGCTGGTGTGTTTACGGACATATTCAATCAATTCCTATCCCAGTCTGTTGTTCCCACATGCTTCAAGAGGGCCACCATTGTTCCTGTTCCCAAGAAAGCTAAGGTAACTGAGCTAAACGACTACCGCACCGTACCACTCTTTTCCGTCATCATGAAGTGCTTTGAGAGACTAGTCAAGGACCATATCACCTCCACCCTACCTGACACCCTAGACCCACTCCAATTTGCTTACTGCCCAAATAGGTGCACAGACGATGCAATCTCAACCACACTGCACACTGCCCTAACCCATCTGGACAAGAGGAATACCTATGTGAGAATGCTGTTCATCGACTACAGCTCGGCATTTAACACCATAGTGCCCTCCAAGCTCGTCATCAAGCTCGAGACCCTGGGTCTCGACCCCGCCCTGTGCAACTGGGTACTGGACTTCCTGATGGGCCGCCCCCAGGTGGTGAGGGTAGGCAACAACATCTCCACCCCGCTGATCCTCAACACTGTACTCTCTGTTCACCCACGACTGCGTGGCCACGCACGCCTCCAACTCAATCATCAAGTTTGCGGACGACACAACAGTGGTAGGCTTGATTACTAACAACGACGAGACGGCCTACAGGGAGGAGGTGAGGGCCCTCGGAGTGTGGTGTCAGGAAAATAACCTCACACTCAACGTCAACAAAACTAAGGAGATGATTGTGGACTTCAGGAAACAGCAGAGGGAACACCCCCCTATCCACATCGATGGAACAGTAGCGGAGAGGGTAGTAAGTTTTAAGTTCCTCGGCGTACACATCACAGACAAACTGAATTGGTCCACACACACAGACAGCATCGTGAAGAAGGCGCAGCAGCACCTCTTCAACCTCAGGAGGCTGAAGAAATTCGGCTTGTCACCAAAAGCACTCACAAACTTCTACAGATGCACAATCGAGAGCATCCTGTCGGGCTGTATCACCGCCTGGTATGGCAACTGCTCCACCCACAACCGTAAGGCTCTCCAGAGGGTAGTGAGGTCTGCACAACGCATCACCGGGGGAAAACTACCTGCCCTCCAGGACACCTACACCACCCGATGTCACAGGAAGGCCATAAAGATCATCAAGGACAACAACCACAACAGCCACTGCCTGTTCACCCGGCTATCATCCAGAAGGCGAGGTCAGTACAGGTGCATCAAAGCTGGGACTTAGAGACTGAAAAACAGCTTCTATCTCAAGGCCATCAGACTGTTAAACAGCCATCACTAACATTGAGTGGCTGCTGCCAACACACTGACTCAACTCCAGCCACTTTAATGATGGGAATTGATGTAAAATATCTCACTAGCCACTTTAAACAATGCTACTTATTAATATAATGTTTACATACCCTACATTATCTCATATGTATAAGTATATACTGTACTCTATATCATCTACTGCATCTTGCTTATGCTGCTCTGTACCATCACTCATTCATATATCTTTATGTACATATTCTTTATCCCTTTACACTTGTGTGTATAAGGTAGTAGTTTTGGAATTGTTAGTTAGATTACTCGTTGGTTATTACTGCAATGTCGGAACTAGAAGCACAAGCATTTCGCTACACTCGCATTAACATCTGCATGTGACAAATAAAATTTGATTTGATTTGTATGTGTGTTTTTATCTCATAGGGTGTTTGTACTGTTTAGGGGTTTTGTAGACTTATGGGGTTGTTTCCATCGTTCTATGGTTGCCTAGATTGGTTCTCAATTAGAGGCAGGTGTTTATCGTTGTCTCTGATTTGGAACCATATTTAGGCAGCCATCTTCTTTGGGTATTTTGTGGGTTATTGTCTATGTTATGTTGCACGTTAGCACATTGTTTATATAGCGATCACGTTCGTCTTAGCGTTTTGTTGGTTTTGTTTAAGTGTTCTTCGTGTTCTTTCTACAATAAACAAGAATGTATTCTAACCACGCTGCACTTTGGTCTACTCCATACGACGATTGTGACACTGTGCATAGATAATAACCAAAGATTAGCAGCAGCGTAAAAGGGGGGGGGGGGTAGAATCTGTTCAGGAGTCTTATGGCTTGGGAGTAGAAGCTGTTGAGAAGCCTTTTGGACCTAGACTTGGCACTCCGGTACTGCTTGCCTTGCGGTAGCAGAGAGGACATTCTATGACTAACTCTTTGGCCTGGAAGCCAAGCGTCACGTCTAGAGGAAACCTGCCACCATCTCTACTGTGAAGCATGGTGGGGGCGGTGAAGCATTCTGTGGGGATGTTTATCAGCAGCAGGGACTGGGAGGCTAGTCAGAATCGAGGGAAAGAAGAATGGAGCAAAGTACAGAGAGATCCTTGATGAAAACCTGCTCCAAAGCGACCTCGGACTGGGGCGACGGTTCACCTTCATACAGGACAAGGACCCTAAGCACACAGCCAAGACAACACAGGAGTGGCATTGGGACAAGTCTCTGAATGTCCATTGAGTGCCCCAGCCATAGCCCGGATTTGAACCCGATCAAACATCTCTGGAGACCTGAAAATATCTGTTCCCTATCCAACTTGAGAGGATCTGCAGAGAAGAATGGGAGAAACTCCCCAAATACTCGTGTCACAAGCTTGTAGCATCATACCCAAGAAGACTCAAGGCTTTAATCGCTGCCAAAGGTGCTTCATCAAAGTTCTGAGTAAAGGGTCTGAATACTTGTGTAAATGTGATATTTCAGTTTTTATTTTTATACATTTGCAGAAATGTCTAAAAACCTGTTTTTGATTTGTCATTATGGGGTATTTAATCCATTTTAGAATGAGGCTGTAACCTAGCAAAATGTGGAAAAAGTCAAAGGGTCTAAATACTTTATTTTTAAATTGACAAGATTGCTGGTTCCATGATTGCTGGTTCCATGAACATCTCCAAGGAAACTGTCAGCTCAAAAAGGAGTAAACAAAAATAAAGTAAACATCAATGGACGTAATATTCCCTTGACAGCCAGCATGTGAAACGCAAATCTGAAGAGGATCATTCAAGTTCCTACACATGTATGTTTTCTTTTATTATTGGGGCTGCAACAGTAATACAAAGTTCATGAGGTATTTAAGAAAGAATTAGTAGTAGGCTCTATCATGAATAGAAATAAAACAGCTGAGGATGCATTGTGCCTTTCAGCACATATTAATAAAGGAATGTTTTAAATAATGCATTTTCTGATTTCAGAATTTCTACAAAAAGCTGACTGCAGTGATAAAGTTCTACAAGGAACATGGTGTGGCTCCAAGGAAAAAGTGGTGTGGTGGTTGTCTCGCCAGCAAACGGGTGCTGACCTAAATCAAATAAAATGTTATTTGTCACGTGCCGAAAACAACAGGCTACTGTGAAATGCTTACTTGCAAGCCCTTAACCAACAATGCAGTTAAGAAAAATAAGAGTTTAGTAAAAAATTTAAAATAACAAACAGGTAAAGAACAGCAGTCAAATAATAGTAGCGAGGCTAAATACAGGGGGTCCCGGTACAGAATCAATGTGCGGGGGCACAGGTTAGTCGAGGTAATTGAGGTAATATGTACATGTAGGTAGATGTAAAGTGACTATGCATGGATAATAACCAGAGATTAGCAGCAGCATAAAGGGGGGGGGGGTAGAAGCTGTTGAGAAGCCTTTTGGACATAGACTTGGCGCTCCGGTACTACTTGCCGTGAGGTAGCAGAGAGAACAGTCTATGACTAGGGTGGCTGGAGTCTTTGACCATTTTTAGGGACTTTCTCTAACGCCACCTGGTATGGAGATCCTGAACGGCAGGAAGCTTGGCCACAGTGATGTACTGGGACGTACACACTATCCACTCTAGTGCCTTGTGGTCGGAGGCCAAGCAGTTGTCATACCAGGCAGTGATGCAACCAGTGAGGATGCTCTCAATGGTGCACCTGTAGAACTTTTTGAGGATCTGAGGACCCTGAGGACCCATCTTTTCAGTCTCCTGAGGGGGAATAGGCTGTCTTGGTGTGTTTGCACCATGATAGTTTGTTGATGATGTGGTGACTGATTATGATAGAGCAAGTCACATATTAGGAAGGTGTTCTCAATGTTTTGTACACTCCGTGTACAGTACAATGTGATTCTGAAGGCTAGCACCAGTAGTTTTATCCAGTGAAGGACCATATGCTACTAGCTGTACTTGTCAGGATAAAATGGCAATGAGGGCGGTAGTTATTGACCTCAAATGCCATCGTTGACCCATGCATGTGTTTATTACATACTTAATTACTTTTCAGCCTGCCACCTTAGACATTGTTCTATTTTCTATTTCATTCATAAATGTTACATAAGAACAAACCTTAATGTTTCTGATAATGTTTCATTGTGTGTATTTCCAAAGTACAACTGTCACTCTCTTGCTGGCTCATTTGGTACAAAATGTCAATTGTATTACATGAGAAATAAAATCTAAAATTGTTGAGATGATGTGGAGATGGTGATGACAGTGATATGATTTGGAAGTGCCAGTTTCACTAAGTGTATCTTTACAGTTTGAAAGTATCGGGCTATTACATGGCAGTGGGTTGATTTGACAATTTTCTTTGTCTTTTTCCAGGGTCCTTATTTCAATTTTATTGTCTGGGATGGTGCCTCCTTAAGGCCTTAGAAGTATGTTTTATATGGTTCTCATGATAACTCAATACATCCCAAATGATCAAGGGGGTCAGCTCATTTGTCCAAGACATATCACTAAACCCAAATGCAATACTGTGAATACAAATACACTTTAAAGACTTCATACATCAAAATATAATATCTAGAATCCCAGAGCTTGCAAACACAAACTCTTTGTAAGAGGATCTGGATTTTAATGAGAGACAGATGGAGATAGTGATACAAATGTGATTTGTTGAGAGGGATAGGAGAAACGTGAAATGCCATAGAAAACAATTATGACAGAGTTAAAGGGTTTTGCTCTGTGGTGACCCTGAGTGATGTTTACATTGCAGTACAATCTGAATGCTATGTGGTGGTGAGTGGGATGATGTGGAGAGCAGAGATGGAGACAAGCTAATGGCAGGGGGATTGATCAACCCTCAAAAATATCGTGAGCACAAAACGAGCCCTGGTCCTGAAACACAGATGTACAGTGCCTTGCAAAACACAAAAACATGCAGTGCCTTGCGAAAGTATTCGGCCCCCTTGAACTTTGCGACCTTTTGCCACATTTTAGGCTTCAAACATAAAGATATAAAACTGTATTTTTTTGTGAAGAATCAACAACAAGTGGAACGACATTTATTGGATATTTCAAACTTTTCAAACAAATCAAAAACTGAAAATTGGGCGTGCAAAATTATTCAGCCCCTTTACTTTCAGTGCAGCAAACTCTCTCCAGAAGTTCAGTGAGGATCTCTGAATGATCCAATGTTGACCTAAATGACTAATGATGATAAATACAATCCACCTGTGTGTAATCAAGTCTCCGTATAAATGCACCTGCACTGTGATAGTCTCAGAGGTCCGTTAAAAGCGCAGAGAGCATCATGAAGAACAAGGAACACACCAGGCAGGTCCGAGATACTGTTGTGAAGAAGTTTAAAGCCGGATTTGGATACAAAAATATTTCCCAAGCTTTAAACATCCCAAGGAGCACTGTGCAAGCGATAATATTGAAATGGAAGGAGTATCAGACCACTGCAAATCTACCAAGACCTGGCCGTCCCTCTAAACTTTCAGCTCATACAAGGAGAAGACTGATCAGAGATGCAGCCAAGAGGCCCATGATCACTCTGGATGAACTGCAGAGATCTACAGCTGAGGTGGGAGACTCTGTCCATAGGACAACAATCAGTCGTATATTGCACAAATCTGGCCTTTATGGAAGTGGCAAGAAGAAAGCCATTTCTTAAAGATATCCATAAAAGGTGTCGTTTAAAGTTTGCCACAAGCCACCTGGGAGACACACCAAACATGTGGAAGAAGGTGCTCTGGTCAGATGAAACCAAAATTGAACTTTTTGGCAACAATGCAAAACGTTATGTTTGGCGTAAAAGCAACACAGCACCCTGAACACACCATCCTCACTGTCAAACATGGTGGTGGCAGCATCATGGTTTGGGCCTGCTTTTCTTCAGCAGGGACAGGGAAGATGGTTCAAATTGATGGGAAGATGGATGGAGCCAAATACAGGACCATTCTGGAAGAAAACCTGATGGAGTCTGCAAAAGACCTGAGACTGGGAACGAGATTTGTCTTCCAACAAGACAATGATCCAAAACATAAAGCAAAATCTACAATGGAATAGTTCAAAAATAATCATATCCAGGTGTTAGAATGGCCAAGTCAAAGTCCAGACCTGAATCCAATCGAGAATCTGTGGAAAGAACTGAAAACTGCTTTTCACAAATGCTCTCCATCCAACCTCACTGAGCTCGAGCTGTTTTGCAAGGAGGAATGGGAAAAAAATTCAGTCTCTCGATGTGCAAAACTGATAGAGACATACCCCAAGCGACTTACAGCTGTAATCGCAGCAAAAGGTGCCGCTACAAAGTATTAACTTAAGGGGGCTGAATAATTTTGCAAACCCAATTTTTCAGTTTTTGATTTGTTAAAAAAAAGTTTGAAATATCCAATAAATGTTGTTCCACTACATGATTGTGTCCCACTTGTTGTTGATTCTTCACAAAAAAATACAGTTTTATATCTTTATGTTTGAAGCCTGAAATGTGGCAAAAGGTCGCAAAGTTCAAGGGGGCCGAATACTTTCGCAAGGCACTGTACCTCTGCAGGATCGGCTTCAACATACTTTACAATAACATATACTGGGCAACAACCAACACAGGACATCAAATAAGCTCTCCCCTAAAAAAGGAACACTGGCTTTTCAAGCTGCAGAAGGAGTCGGGTAATTGCAGACAGCTGTATCTCCTGATGAGAGGGCGGGGTCAGGAGTGACCAGAAAAAAGCTATTGCTTAAAGCAAAAAATAAGCAAACACGTTTGGTGTTTGCCAAAAGGCATGTGGGAGACTCCCCAAACATATGGAAGAAGGTACTCTGGTCAGATGAGACTACAATTGAGCTTTTTGGCAATCAAGGAAAACGCTATGTCTGGCACAAATCCCACACCTCTCATCACCCGAGACCACCATCCCCACAGTGAAGCATGGTGGTGGCAGCATCATGCTGTGGGGATGTTTTCATCAGCAGGGACGGTGAAACTGGCCAGAATTGAAGGAATGATGGATGGCGCTAAATACAGGGAAATTATTGAGGGAAACCTGTCATTCAGAAATTTGCAACTAGGACAGAGGTTCACCTTCCAGCAGGACAATGACCCTAAGCATACTGCTAAAGCAACACTCGAGTGGTTTAAGGGGAAACATTTAAATGTCATGGAATGAACTAGTCAAAGCCCAGACCTCAATCCAAATGAGAATCTGTGGTATGACTTAAAGATTGCTGTACACCAGTTTTGCCTTGAAGAATGGGCAAAAATCCTGGTGGCTAGATGTGCAAAGCTTATAGAGACATATCGCAAAAGATGGCTCTACAAAGTATTGACTTTGGGGGGGATGAATAGTTATGCATGCTTTTGTCATATTTCTAGATTGTTTCACAAGAAAAAACAATTGTGCATATCAAATGATACAACCCCCCCAAAAATATATTTTAATTCCAGGTTGTAAGGCAACAAAATAGTAAAAATGCCAATGTGGGTGAATACATTCGCAAGCCACTGTATGGCCCATGCAGGGTAGGGTAGAGTTTAATATATATATACACTGCTCAAAAAAATAAAGGGAACACTAAAATAACACGTCCTAGATCTGAATTAATGAAATATTCTTATTAAATACTTTTTTCTTTACATAGTTGAATGTGCTGACAACAAAATAATGATCAATGGAAATCAAATGTATCAACCCATGGAGGTCTGGATTTGGAGTCACACTCAAAATTAAAGTGGAAAACCACACTACAGGCTGATCCAACTTTGATGTAATGTCCTTAAAACAAGTCAAAATGAGGCTCAGTAGTGTGTGTGGCCTCCACGTGCCTGTATGACCTCCCTACAAAGCCTGGGCATGCTCCTGATGAGGTGGCAGATGGTCTCCTGAGGGATCTCCTCCCAGACCTGGACTAAAGCATCCGCCAACTCCTGGACAGTCTGTGGTGCAACGTGGCGTTGGTGGATAGAGCGAGACATGATGTCCCAGATGTGCTCAATTGGATTCAGGTCTGGGGAACGGGTGGGCCAGTCCATAGCATCAATGCCTTCCTCTTGCAGGAACTGCTGACACACTCCAGCCACATTGTCTTGCATTAGGAGGAACCCAGGGCCAACCGCACCAGCATATGGTCTCACAAGGGGTCTGAGGATCTCATCTCAGTACCTAATGGCAGTCAGGCTACCTCTGGCGAGCACATGGAGGGGCTGTGCTGCCCCCCAAAGAAATGCCACCCCACACCATGACTGACCCACCGCCAAACCGGCAATGCTGAAGGATGTTGCAGGCAGCAGAACGTTCTCCACGGCGTCTCCAGACTGTCACGTCTGTCACATGTGCTCATTGTGAACCTGCTTTCATCTGTGAAGAGCACAGGGCGCCAGTGGCGAATTTGCCAATCTTGGTGTTCTCTGGCAAATGCCAAACGTCCTGCACGGTGTTGGGCTGTAAGCATAACCCCCACCTGTGGACGTCGGGCCCTCATACCACCCTCATGGAGTCTGTTTCTGACCGTTTGAGCAGACACATGCACATTTGTGGCCTGCTGGAGGTCATTTTGCAGGTCTCTGACAGTGCTCCTCCTTGCACAAAGGCGGAGGTAGCGGTCCTGCTGCTGGGTTGTTGCCCTCCTACGGCCTCCTCCACGTCTCCTGGTAGCGCCTCCATGCTCTGGACACTACGCTGACAGACACAGTAAACCTTCTTGCCACAGCTCGCATTGATGTGCCATCCTGGATGAGCTGCACTACCTGAAACACTTGTGTGGGTTGTAGACTCCGTCTCATGCTACCACTAGAGTGAAAGCACCGCCAGCATTCAAAAGTGACCAAAACATCAGCCAGGAAGCATAGGAACTGAGAAGTGGTCTGTGGTACCACCTGCAGAACCACTCCTTTATTGGGGGTGTCTTGCTAATTGCCTATAATTTCCACCTGTTGTCTACTCCATTTGCACAACAGCATGTGAAATTTATTGTCAATCAGTGTTGCTTCCTAAGTGGACAGTTTGATTTCACAGAAGTGTGATTGACTTGGATTTACATTGTGTTGTTTAAGTGTTCCCTTTATTTTTTTGAGTAGTGTATATATATATATATATATATATATAACTGCATTGTAAATCAACAGTCCATTATGGGACAGGCCAAGAGGGACTACATAGGATTAGTGTTGTGCATGTTTTGGCATTGAGATCAGAGAGACGAGCCCTCTAGATCAAGCCTGGGCAATTCCAGTCCTCGGGGGCCTGATTTGTGTCACACTTTTCCCCCATCCCTAGCAAACACAGCTGATTTAAACTAATTGCATTCTAAACTGAAGATCATGATTAGTTGATTAGAGTCAGGTGTGTTAGCTGGGACTGGTGCAAAAGTGTGACACCAAATCAGGCCCCCAAGGAGTTGTCCAGGCTTGCTCTAGATAGAACTCGCAGCTAATCTCATTGCATTCGGTGTAGTAGGATGTCAGTAAGCCTACAAGCCACAATATTGAACTGGGACTTTTGCTTTTGGCTGTGAATAAAAAAGCCATTATTTTCTAAACACTGTGGAGTTTCTACCATTGAACCTTACAGATCCAGCCTTAATCCTTAAATGTGCTTGCTTGTATCCATTGTTGTGCTACCTCTGTTGCATTTCCTTCTCAGTGTCAATAGAGCTGTAGACTGAGAATCACAGCCATGCCAGTGTTTTCCTATTAGGTCTATGGAAAGTTTAGTTTCCCAATACAGAAATATTTGTAACTGTTCAAGGTCAAAGTTTTTATTTACTTGATATTTGCAGATTAAGACTCCAGGTCAATTTTCTTTCACTCGACAATGTGCCACTAATAAATTATGCATAAGGTAAAAACACAACCTATATCACAAATAGTTAGACAACATTTTGGAATATTTTCTTTGGCATAAAATCAGTTGTCGCAAAGCCACACCAGTCATTAAAATATTTGTTTGAATCTCAACAGTGGTAGATGTACAGTAGATTAGTAGGTCACACTTTATTTGGATATGCTCTACAGATTTACATTTTACGTTATAGTCATTTAGCAGACGCTCTTATCCAAAGCGACTTACAGTTAGTTCATTCATAACTAGGTGGGACAACCACATATCACGGGCCACTTTCTGTGTGAGGTAGTGTCGTACTATACGGATGTTGTAGAGCGGATCACTGCTTTGATGTTTGCTGAGCATGACAGGGTGTCCAGTGTCACACCAAGGTTCTTTGCACTATGGGAAGGCAACACTGTGGAGTTGTCAACCGTGAAGGAGAGGTCTTTGAGCAGGCAGGCTTTCCCATGGAGGAAGAGCAGTTCCGTCTTGTCAAGATTGAGCTTGAGGTGGTTGGCCAACATCCAAGTTGAGATATCTGCCAGGCACGCAGAGATGCATGTCGCCACCTGGGTGTCAGAAGGGGGAAGGAGAAAAGTAGTTGAGTGTCATCCACATAGCAATGATAGGAGAGACCATATGAGGATATGACGGAGCTGAGCTACTTGGGGTATAGCAATAAGAGGAGAGGGCCTAGAACCAAGCCGTGGGGGACACCAGTAGTGAGAGTACGTGGTGCAGACACAGATCCTCTCCACGTCACCTGGTAGGAGCGGCCTGCCGGGTAGGATGCAATACAAGACTGTGCATAGCCTGAGATGCCCAGCCTTGAGAGAGTGGACAGGAGGAGCTGATGGTTTACAGTGTCAAAGGCAGAGGATAGATCTAGTAGGATGAGAACAGAGGAGAGAGTCGGCTTTGGCAGTGCGGAGAGCATCCGTGACACAAAGAAGAGCAATTTTGGTTGAGTGACCCACCTTGAATCCTGACTGGTTACGGTCAAGAAGATCATTCTGAGAGAGATAATGACAAAGTTGATCAGAGACAGCACGCTCAAGTGTTTTGGAAAGAAAAGAAAGAAGGGATACAGGTATATCGTTTTTGACGTTAGATGAGTCGAGTGTTGGTTTCTTGAGGAGGGGCACACTCATCCTCTACAACAGTGGTCAAAAAACTTTTCTGAGTCAAGATCACTTTCCGGAGTCAAAATGAAAGCCAGCATCTATCGCTCAGATTTTGGTTTAACTTCTTGGTGACGGGGCAGTATTTTAATGTCTGGATGAAATGCATGCCCAAATTCAACTGCCTGCTTCACATCCCCAGAAGATATGCACATTATTAGTAGATTTGGATAGAAAACACTCTGAAGTTTCTAAAACTGTTTGAATCATGTCTGTGAGTATAACAGAACTTATTTAACAGGCGAAACCCCGAGGACAAACCATTCAGATTTTTGTTTTTGAGGTCACTCTCTTTTCAATGGGAATCCAGATTTATAAGAGACCTTCTTGCAGTTCCTATCGCTTCCATTGGTTGTCAACAGTCTTTAGAAATTGGTTGAGGTTATTCCTTTGTGTAATGACGAAGTACGGCCATCTTGAACGAGGGTCACTTGAAGTGTACTGTTAGATAGAGGCGCGTGACCAGAAAGCATTCTTCAGATTGTTTTCTTCCTGTATTGAACACAGATCTTCAATTTTATCGATTATTTACATTAAAAATGTGTTACCTATATTACAAAAGTAGTTTGAAAAGTTTTGGCAAAGTTTACAGGTAATTTTTGAGATATTTTGTAGTCACGTTGAGCAAGTTGGAACCGGTGTTTTTCTGGATCAAACAAGCCAAATAATTGGACATTTTGGATATATATCGATCGTCAAAAGTAAGGCATGAATTATATTTTTATTTCTGCGTTTTGTGTAGCTCCTGCAGGGTTGAAATATGGTTTCTCTCTTTGTTTACGGAGGTGCTATCCTGAGATAATAGCATTGTTTGTTTTCTGTGTTGGCTGTATTCACAACAAGTGTAGCTTTTATTTTCTATCTTGCATGTGTGATTTAATGAAAGTTAGATTTTTATAGTAATTTATTGGAATTTGGCGCTCTACATTTTCCCTTGCTTTTGGCCATGTGGGAGGCGAGTGTCCCACATATCCCAGAGAGGTTAAACAAAGTCTATGCAAAACACACATATTCAAAACCGTACCATGCCAATAAGGTTTGTGCAGTAGGCTATAGGCCCAATACATTATCACAACATATTGGCTTTGCTTGAATTGCCCTGCCAGTGCATTGTTGTTCGGACCATTTTTTATAATTATATTTCAGATTTTTAGGTAGGCTATATGATCACACTGGTAATAGATCCACTGAGTGAGCGTGCATTTAAATGATTTGCTTTTTATTTTTATTTTCCTGGGCTGATGGTGCATGCATCTGATGGTCAGTCTCAGAGCAGGGAAAGAGCAGCAGAGTGAGGGTCCGCCTTTCCCTCTGCTCTCCTGTTCCTCCGCTGACACTGACCAAAAAGGGACACCAGCTGATAGAGAAACTCATCCACAAATTAATGTTATTACTCCTATGAACAGATAGTGAACCATTTCCTAAAAAAAAAGACCCAAGACACTAATAATAACAACGCAAGCCTATCGATACACTTTCCTACTTATTCATTACAGCTGCAGAGCAGGTTATATAAGTGTTGAATACATTTTTTTGATGTTGCTGAGTTAGAACTTAAACATGAACCCCATAAAAACAACTGCACTTTGCTGTATTGACAGTCTCTCTACTCATGGTTTTAAAAGTTTTGAGTATCAATTTTGCTTTTGCTTTCTTTTATGCCTGCTGCCTTACTGCAGACACGGAAATCTGAACCATCTGATTGGCCAATGGTAGGCATATAGTGCACTTGATTTTCTCTCTGTGCCAACCAGAATGCAGAGTTTGTACCTTCAGACACATGAAATGGTTCAGTATGGGAAGACTTTGCCTACCCGACACGCACGCCAGCGGAATCGGGTGCAACTACCACCAACGGCACTAGAAAAATAAATACAAATAGGAACACAAGGCTTTGTCATTAGGTTTTTTACAGAAATGTTTGACTATCGACTAGGAATGCGATCGACCAGCTGGTGACCACTGCTCTACAACTTCAGCAGCCAAGGTTGACCGCCAAGTTTTATTCCATATTGCTTGGCATTTAGCAAAGGCTGAATTGGACAACCATTTGTAGCAGTCACTATTCCCTTCTGCCAGGACAGAATCTGTCATTGCAATGAGGTTCAGCAGGTGACACGCACACCGCTGATGCTAAGTTGATACTCTAGGCCACTATTGTCTTCCAGTATGGAAAATGTGTTTTGGTGCTCTGCAGTCTCTTCTGCAGCTGGGTCTGGTGCTTCCACTACTTCTGCCTAGTTCTGCTCACCAAAAACATTGAATGCTTCGATGAAGTTTAATCGACTGTCAGTTGTGGTTCTTACCACTTTCTCCCTGATCCTATATGCACAATGGATGTCATCAAAGACACCTGCAAGCACGTTGAAGGTGTGGGACCCTCCAACCCCTTGCAAGCAGGTGCAGTGGATCTTCTCTCCAGGGTTTCTTCATCTATCCAGAGCGATGTGACCCCTATGTAACTTCTATGATGAGCTGTCCAACAATTGGTGGTGATGCCAACATAATTGTCTCTACCGAGGTTCGCCATCACAGTCTTCCTCGTGTGATTGGCAGCTTCGTGTATTCTTGAACAGACAGTAGGTCTAGAGATTACTTTCTACTGAGGTTGCAGGGTGGTTAACAACTCATTAAAAGTTGTTTGCTTGACCTGATTTAATGACAGCCTTGTAAACGGTCGCCAGTGAGACACATCTGCCTCCTTCCACTGCAATCATGTCAGATACAGTGCCCTCAGAAAGTATTCATACCCTTTGACTTATTCTAAATTGTGCTGTGTTACAGTCTGAATTCAAAATTGATTAAATCTCACCAATCTACACACAATACCCCATAATGACAAAGTGAAAACATGTTCCATAAGTACTCACACCCCTAAGTCAATATGTTGAGGCTTATAGGGAGGAGGTAAGGGCACTCAGAGTGTGGTGTCAGGATAACAACCTCTCACTCAACGTCAACAAAACAAAGGAGATGATCGTGAACTTCAGGAAACAGCAGAGGGAGCACCCCCCTATCCACATCGACGGGACAGTAGTAGAGAAGGTGTACCGTTTTTTAAGTTCCTCAGCATGCACATTCCGGACAAACTGAAATGGTCCACCCACACAGACAGCATGGTGAGGAAGGCACAACAGCGCCTCTTCAACCTCAGGAGGCTGAAGAAATGTGGCTTGTCACATAAATCCCTAACAAACCTTTACAGATGCACAATCGAGAGCACCCTGTTGGGCTGTATCACTGCCTGGTACAGCAACTGCACCGCCCTCATCCGCAAGGCTCTCCAGAGGGTAGTGCGGTCTGCACAACACATCACCGGGGCAAACTATCTGCCCTCCAGGACACCTACAGCATCTAACCTCACAGGAAGGCAAAAGATCATCAAGGACAACAACCACCCGAGCCACTGCCTGTTCACCCCGCTATCATCCAGAAGGCGCGGTCAGTACAGCTGCATCAAAGCTGGGACCGAGAGACTGAAAACAGCTTCTATCTCAAAGCTCTCAGACTGCTAAACAGCCATCACTAACATAGAGAGGCTGCTGCCAACATACAGACCCAAATCACTGGCCACTTTTATAAATTGATTTAATAAAGGTATCACTAGTCACTTTAAATAATGGCACTTTAATCATGTTTACATATCCTACATTACTCATCACATATGTATATACTGTATTTCATACCATCTATTGTATCTTGCCTATGCCATGCAGCCATTGCTCGTACATATTCTTATTCCATCCCTTTACATTTGTGTGTATAAGGTAGTTGTTGTGAATTTGTTAGATTACTTGTTAGAAATTACTGCACTGTAGGAACTAGAAGCACAAGCTTTTCGCTACACTCGCGTTAACATCTGATAACCATGTGTATGTGACAAATAAAATTTGATTTGATTAGAAGCACCTTTGGCAGCGATTACAGCTATGTGTATTTCTGGGTAAGTCTCTAAGAGCTTTCAACACCTGGATTAGGCAACATTTGCTCAAAATTCTTTAAACTCTGTCAAATTGGTTGTTGATCATTGGTAGACAACCAATTTCAGTTCTTGCCATACATTTTCAAGCCAATTTAAGTCAAAACTGTAACTCTGCCACCCAGGAACATTCACAGTCTTCTTGGTAAGCAACTCCTGCTGAAAAGTGAATTAATCCCCCAGTGTCTGGTGGAAAGTATACTGAACCAGTTTTCCTCTAGGATTTTTGCTGTGCTCCATTCATTTTTTTTATCCTGAAAAACTCCCCAGCCCTTAACGATTACAAGCATACCCATAACATGATGCAGCCCCCACTATGCTTGAAAATATGGAGAGTGGTACTTAGTAATGGATTTTCTCCAAATAACACTTTGTATTCAGGACAAAAAGTGAATTTCTCTGCCTCATATTTTACAGTATTACTTTAGTGCCTTGTTGCAAACATGTTTTGAAATACTTTTATTCTGTACATGCCTCCATCTTTTCACTCTGTCAATTAAGTTAGTATTGTGGAGTAACTACAATGTTCACCCATACTAAGTTTTCTCCTATCACAGCCATTAAACTCTAACTGTTGGCCTCATGGTGAAATTCCTGAGCGGTATCCTTCCTCTCCAGCAACTGAGTTAGGACGAACGCCTGTATCTTTGTAGTGACAAACTCAGTGCCTCTTTGCTTGACATCATAGGAAAATCAAAAGAAATTAGCCAAGACCTCAGAACAAAATTGTAGACCTCCACAAGTCTGGTTCATCCTTGGGAGCAATTTCCTGAAGGAGACAGAAGGTACCACGTTCATCTGTACAAACAATAGTGCTCAAGTATAAACACCATGGGACCACGCAGCCGTCATACCGCTCAGGAAGGAGACGTGTTCTGTCTCCTAGAGATGAACGTACGTTGGTGCGTAAAGTGCAAATCAATCCCAGAACAACAACAAAGGACATTGTGAAGATGCTGGAGGAAACAGGTACAAAAGGTATCTATATCCACAGTAATTACGAGTCCTATATTGACAGCAAGGAAGAAGCCACTGCTCCAAAACCACCATAAAGTCAGACTACGGTTTGCAACTGTACATGGGGACAAAGATCGTACTTTTTGGAAAAATGTCATCTGGTCTGATGAAACAAAAATAGAACTGTTTGGCCATAATGACCATCGTTATGTTTGGAGGAAAAAGGGGGAGGCTTGCAAGCTGAAGAACACCATCCCAACCATGAAGCACAGGGGTGGCAGCATCATTTTGTGGGGGTGCTTTGCTGCAGGAGGGACTGGTGCACTTCACAAAAGAGATGGCAACATGAGGAAAGAAAATTACGTGGATATATTGAAGCAACATCTCAAGACATCAGTCAGGAAGTTAAAGCTTGGTTGCAAATGGGTCTTCCAAATGGACAATGACCCCAAGCATACTTCAAAGTTGTGGCAAAATGGCTTAAGGACAACAAAGTCAAGGTATTGTAGTGGTCATCACAAAGCCCTGACCTCAATCCCATAGAAAATGTGTGGGCAGAACTGAAAAAGCATGTGCGAGCAAGGAGGCCCTCAAACCTGACTCAGTTACACCAGCTCTGACAGGAGGAATGGTCCAAAAATCACCTAATATTGTAGGACGCTTGAGGAAGGCTACCCGAAATGTTTGACCAAATTTAAACAATTTAAAGGCAATGGTACCAAATACTAATTGAGTGTATGTAAACTTCTGACCCACTTGGAATGTGATGAAAGGAATAAAAGCTGAAGTAATTCATTCTCTCTTCTATTATTCTGACATTTCACATTCTTAAATAAAGTGGTGATCCTAACTGACCAAAGACAGGGAAGTTTTACTAGGATTAAATGTCAGGAATTGTGAAAAACGTAGTTTAAATGTATTTTGTGTATGTAAACTTCCGACTTCAACTGTACGTCAATCATGAAGGATAATGTATTGAATGATAGGCTTACTTCTACTCCCATTAATGTGTCATGAACGCTCCATAAAGGTGTCCAAGGCTACAGTTATATTCATGTTTTATCCAGCAAACATACTTTTTTCTGTGATTTATGTTCCATTTCTGCGGTACAGTTGATAACCATTGCTATGAACGGTAAAACGCCAACCTTACTTATGCAAATGTCACTCGTTGGGCCATCCCTCTGTGCTGGCACAGATCAACTACTCACAGGGATTCACTCAGGATCCCTCACCCTTGACTCATCCTCCTCAGCATATGACACCTTCTGCAATCCTCTGGCCACCTCCACCTGCCTCTCTCGTACCAGATACTTCCGATCCCCAGCAACATGGGCACCCCTACAGTTAACATACACAACTTTATCCACTGAAACTACACAATCCTATGCCCTCCTGCACACTTCCCAAATCTTGGAATCTCTCTCCTACAAGCTTCTAGAAATGACCATAAACGTTGAACCTGAAACACCGCAGTGGATTCGGCACCAATGTTCTAACAGGATAACTGATATATCCTAACATGGCTTTGTTGGGTAAAGACTCTGACTCAAAAGGATTGACAGTGACCCCTCCGTTTCACCACGCTCCCCACCGGGTCTGCGTCGCACCATACGGCAGATGTCACAAAGACCAGGAATTTCTGACTTCGATTGTACCAGCTCCACACTTAACGCTACCACAGAAATCACTCCTTTCAATGGTTCCTGTTCCTAAGAGCAAAGCAAGAAGCATGTTGCACGACAGGAGCGTCTGTTCCTTCTGGTCAGAAGAAACACAAACATATCACAAGTCACTGATTCAACTGCACCCAACTCCTTTCTCTCTCACCCACCCTGAAACCAAAAATGTCACTCCTGCTGGTCCACGTCTGGCACCATTCTTCCTCAACAAACATCTTCCCACAACACTCGGCTCTTCTCCTTTTCCCTCACTGTCTATAACCACTTATCTGTTCACCACACTCTTGTCATGCCTTCATCCTATGCATTGCTTGCAGTGCACGCACTGATTGTGTTTCTCCAAAACCCAGCTTCTTTTCCTTAGCCCAATTTATAATTCTGAATATCTCTGGCCTCTCCATGCTTCTTTCATCTCCACACCTGTGGGAATGGTTGCTGTCCTCATTGAAAGTCAATTTGCCTGACAATTTAGATATCCATTCATCATGACCTGTTAAAAATTATGGCACAACAAGCTTAATACTAACATAGAAAAATACTTTAATACCTTCAAACATGCATACAACATTGTGTGAAAATGTTGAATTACCCTCAAGATAGGAAATGCAAGGTGACTATGACAGTTATTGAGACAGTTATGAAATGACAGAGGGGTTGCAGATACGTGGGAGAAACAGATTGAAGGGTTGGAGCAGGGAATTTAACCCCAGTCTTCGGGCTCTGCACAACTTGCTAGACCACGGGCTCTGCACAACTTGCTAGACCACGGGCTCTGCACAACTTGCATTCATTTTTATCAATTATATACTTTTTTTTTCTTTTTTTTTGTCAATTTCAATTCACCCCTGAATAATTTCTTACAGTGTGGCTGTGTGGTTGCATTGATAAAATTCCCACAAAATGTACCATCTTACCGCCCCTCCTGTTTCTAATCTGTCCAAATAAAGCATTATCATCAATCAATATTTAGGATATGAACCATTTGCATTTTTAAACCATTAATTGTATGATATAATTTGTTTTGGTTTGATGCTGCCGTTTAAGCCAGTACATGTCCAGGCCCGTCTGAAGTTTGCTAGAGAGCATTTGGATGATCCAGAAGAAGATTGGGAGAATGTCATATGGTCAGATGAAACCAACATAGAACTTTTTGGTAAAAACTCAACTTGTCGTGTTTGGAGGACAAAGAATGCTGAGTTGCATAAAAAGAACACCATACCTACTGTGAAGCATGGGGGTGGAAACATTATGCTTTGCTACACGGACTAGGATGACTGATCCGTGTAAAGGAAAGAATGAATGGGGCCATGTATCGTGAGATTTTGAGTGAAAACCTCCTTCCATCAGCAAGGGTATTGAAGATGAAACGTGGCTGGTTCTTTCAGCATGACAATGATCCCAAACACACCGCCAGGCAACAAAGGAGTGGCTTCGTTGTTGAATGTCTGTGTTGCCCAGTAACAACCCCAAAACATCACTGCTCTAGAGGAGATCTGCATGGAGGAATGGGCCAAAATACCAGCAACAGTGTGTGAAAACCTTGTGAAGACTTACAGAAAACGTTTGACCTCTGTCATTGCCAACAAAGGGAATATAACAAAGTATTGAGAGAAACTTTTGTTATTGACCAAATACTTATTTTCCACCATAATTTGCAAATAAATTCATTAAAAATCCTACAATGTCATTTTCTGGATTTTTTTTTCTCATTTTGTCTGTCATAGTTGAAGTGTATCTATGATGAAAATTACAGGCCTCTCTCATCTTTTTAAGTGGGAGAACATGCACAATTGGTGGCTGACTAAATACTTTTTTTGCCCCACTGTATATATATTTAACCAGGCAAGTCAGTTAAGAACAAATTCTCATTTACAATGACGGCTTAGGAACAGTGGGTTAACTGCCTTGTTAAGGGGCAGAACGACAGATTTTTACCTTGTCAGCTCAGGGATTCGTTCTAGCAACCTTTCGGTTACTAGGACAACGCTCTAACCACTAGGCTACCTGCCGCCCCAGAGACGCACTGACATTGGGTTTACATTCAATCACCAGTTATCAGCATAGGTGCTCTACTTTTCATGGTTTCATTACACAATCATGGTGTTTGTGACTTTTTATTTTTCCAGTGTACTGTAGCTCACATTAGCATGCTAGAACTAGGCTAACACTAACCTAGGTTCAGAATACGTATATTGCTTTCCATAGCGAAATGTTTTATCATTCATAGCTATTTATTTTACCTCTACATGTTTCCTCAAGTACGAAGCAGACTTTTTGTAGGTTGCCACCACCATCATCCTGGATAAGCAAAGCTTGCATTGCATGATTACACTTCCCTTTCCTGTGCTTAAAGGAGATGCGGATATGGATTCTCCCTCTTGTTTTCAGACACAGGATTTGTCTGCCTGGAAAGTCTTCTGACTCTCCTCAGTCTCCATTGTTTTTCACACACACCACTTTGATAAAAACATTTCCTTTCTTTCATGACACTTCTCAAACTAGCTAAGTTATTTTTGCCAGTTTGTGTGCAAAGTTTGATTTGATTGGCCTGTGAATTTAGATTTGATTGGTCACTGACTACACAAAATGAGCAGTTTATGTTATGGCTCTGCAAACCTTCTGTGTCATCATGATCTATAATAGAGGATAGCCTACAAAATTGTACTCTGTTGCAGATGGTTTAAAAAAAGTAGCGAAGTACAGTCCTCCATTCATAAAAAACTTAAGTAAAACTAAAATGAATGATTTTGAAAAGCTACTCATTTACAATAACGATAGTATTTGTAATTCGTTACATCCGCCTATGTCTAATCGTCACTGTAGAAACAACATCCTCTATGCACTTCCAGATGAACCCAGTGACGGAGTCAGTGCAGTCGTCGATGTTATTCCCAGAGACGACCTGTAACATATCTCATTCTACTTGATATGAAAACAGTCCTGTAGCATGGAGTCCGTTTGGTCAGGCCAATGTTGAACAGTCCTTACCACGGTGCTTCTTGCTTTAAATTGTGCCTATAGGCGAGAGGAGCAGAATGGAGGCATGATCTGATTTGCCGAAGGTGGGAGGGGGAAAGCCTTGTAGCCTTCCCGGAAGGGAGAATAACAGTGGTCAAGCGGCATCTCTCCACGTGTAACACAGGATATGTGTTATTGGGATTTTGGGAGAATTTTCCTCAGATTTCCTTTGATAAGTCCCCAGCTACAACAAATGTGGATTCAGGATATGAGGTTTCCAGGTTTTTTAAAGTCCTGTATAGTTCCTTGAATGCCACCGTGGCATCAACTTGAGGGGGGATATAAACGGCCATGGCAATAACTGATTAAAATTATCTTGGGAGGTAATGGGGGTTGGCATTTGATTTTGAGTTATTCCAGATCAAAATATCTGTCACGACTCCTACCGAAGGTGGCTCCCCATCCCGTTCGGGTGGCGCTCGGCAGTCGTCGTCACCGGCCTACTAGCTGCCACTGATCTTCCCCCCCCCCCCCCCCCCTTGTCTGTTTATGAGTTACACCTGTTGTTAATTAGGTTTATTAATTTGGCTTTATTAGCCAGCCGGCCAGCCTGCTGGGTGTGCGGGATTGTTTTATGTGTACTCGTGTACACGCCTGTAAGTCGTGAGTTATTTTCGGGACTGTTTAGTTCCTCTGTGTTTTGGGGCATTTGTTTTGAGTGGCGTCTGTTTTCACCTGGTTGGTGAATAAAGAAGTATCGAAACTCTGAACTCTCTGTCTCCTGCGTCTGACTCCTTCCTCCACTACACCCCGGGCATTACAGAGTCTTCAGTTTTTGTACGTTACCACAATCACACCATGAGTTATTAATTATGAAACATACCGCTCCCCCTTTTCCCTGAGAGTTATTTTGTCCTGTCCGTGTAAATGTATGGAGGACCCAACAGGCTGTAGGAACGGAGATCTGTTTCTGTAATACAAATTATTTTACAATCTCTTGTGTGCCTCTGGAAGGAGATCCTTGCCCTGAGCCTGTCTACCTTATGGTCCAGAGACTGTACATTAGCAAGTAATATACTTGGAAGAGGTGGTTGGTTTGCCGTCCTTCTGAGGCTGACTAGAATGCTACCTCTTCTCCGGCTGCGTCTTTTTTGGTAGAGCACCCGGGATGAATGGAGCTGCTTCAGGTAATCCTAACAAAGGATTTGGGAAGTCAAATTTATGGTGAGTGGTTGCTGATGTAATGTCCAGAAGTACTTTCCGGGTACAGGAAATTATACCGTAAATGTTCTGAGGAAATAAAGTAATAAATAACACAAAACAAATTTAATACTGCAAAGTAGGCTAGGAGATAGAACCAAGGCAACCGCCATTTAGTCTAAAACACTACTTTATCTGAAACAATTAGTTTCTAGTCTGTGTCTTATATGAAGAATATCATGCTACAAATATTATATATTTCTGTTTGTTGTTTACCACTGTACCATCATCATGAAGCTGTTGTTTTAAAGAATCATTGTGTTCTGAAGTACACAGAAGGGGACACTCTTGGCAGATTGGTCAGATTGACCGATGGTTTTCTCATTCTGAAAAATGGCCTGATCTCTCGTGAGATACCATAACAACTGTATGCACCAGCCATGCCATCCACATGAAGGCCAAAGCAGTAATTCTCAGCCTGGGAATATCTTGAATATTTATGCTCCACAGATACCTCCCCTGGGGGGACAAACACCACGATGGAGAGGCTCTTCCCGGAGGTCAACATGACAAATGGCTCGCTGCATTTCCCATAAGTCACTCTTCATGTTCAACATTAATATTAATCAGAGGGTCGGAGGAGGAACGCAATCAGCATGGCAAGAATTTGTGATTAATGAAGTATGCTTAACACACGGATGCATGTATGAATGCACACACACACACACCCTAGTCTGCGTTTGAAGCAGCAGCCCAGCAAAATGCCAGCAGCCTTTAAGGTGGTGCTGGAGATGCTGTATTGATACCCAAGGCAGTATTCCTATGTTTGGGAGACACGCTGAGAAGCAGCCTGGGGTGGGACATAAATTATGCTATCTGCCCACTGGTGTGACATGCCCAGGAACACACCACACGGTCTTAGGCACTAGGTAATGGAACTACATAAAAAAAATCTGATTTGGACAGGTTTAGGAGGTAAATAATTATGGCAGATATTCTATATGTGTGGGTGTGTACACAGCATGTGCATACTCACTTTGTTTTACTGTTTTGTATTTGTGTTTGTGAGGGGGTGTGTTTGTGTTAGTATAATGTGACTGGCTTCTCCACTACATTAGCTAGGATCAGTCTTGTAATCCCTCTAAAGTGGCTTTCTGCACTGGCTCACTGGGTTTTTGGTTCTGGGAGCACCCCTCTTTACAGAGATCAATGAAGCGTTATATCTTAGTATCAGAGTTTGGGTACTCACACTTAAACCGTGAAAGACTAAACTTACGTTGCTATAGGTGCAATAGAGTGTGAAACAGAAAATCAAGTTTGGGCATAACAGCGAGAGAGCAACAGGCCAAAGGAACAGCCCATGGAATGTTATCAAAACGTGTGCCAAAATCTTGCCAGCTATTTTAGTGTTAGGTGAGTGTGTACACGTGTTGACATCAACCCTGTCTCATTAAGCTTTACATTCATGTATAGGCCTAAAGGTTTGAAGATATGAATCCCCCACTACAATGTCTGTGTAGCCAAAAGTTTCCTGTTGACAGCAAGACAGTAGCAAACGGTAATAGTGTAGTCATGGCCACGCTCGCCTCACAAGTCTCCTCAAAGCACAACAATACATCTCAAAGTTTGAGAGCGGCTAACGTTTGAGGAACACAAATTATTGTTTCCTCCGAGTTAATTTATCTTCAGCATAAAAGACAAGAGACTACAATAGAGAACATTTCTTGTTTTGCTTTGCTCTGTGCCACAACGGAGTTAGTTCTTCAGAACATGTTTCATGCTGAGCAAACACCTTGATTTATTTTCTCCACATCAGCATTGTGATGAGAACAATTTGATAAGGGAAAATAATTACAGTTTTACTTCAGAATCAGATAGTTATTTGTGCCTTGTTTTATGTTGTGTTCACCTTATGTGTATTGTGTATTGCATCAAATATGACTTTGTGTGTTAACTTATGAAAGCTTGCGGTTCAGTGTATTGACTGGTTTCAAAGAAAAATAATGAACTCTGTTTAGTTATATTTTCTTTCTGTGCTAATTCATATCTAGCGGCGAAGTGTTAACATGCAACTAACAATACCCGACTTACAATGTTGTCGAGCACCCCTCTTCTTCCCCTAGTGACCATTATAGTTAGTATAGAATTGTTCCTCAGAAATGTGTATTATTGTTAGTATGAGCTGCATTCTAATCAGTGTTTTTTCTCAGGTTTAACCAATTGACAATTTAACTCTTGCCGGTGCAGTACACTGGATTTCCATTTTCCTCTCAATGAATAAGAAGCCTGAAGGGACCGAGGAGGGTCTTCTAATCACCCTGTCATTCATCCTCTTCAAGTGGTCTATCTCCTTTCCCCCCTACCCCTCTCTCCTCTCCCCCGTCTCCTCCCCTCCCCTGGCCAGTGATTTTTCAAGGTAACAGGAGTAGAGTGATGGCCTGCTGAACTCTTCTCAGAGTCCATCTTCTTAACATCAGATGGGCTGTGTTTGTCCTTGCGGGGCACAGATCCCTGACTGCAGTGTGCAGGGTATGAAAGTCTAATAAAAGTCTATGGATTGGCTTCCAAACCATTTTTTTTTTAAATGATTGGCACTCCGACAATTACTTTGCGATTACCTGACCTTGTGAAGGTCAGCATCAGTTAGAGCTGTTTATGATATGTGCCATTTTCCAGGAGGGGAGATGGAGAAACCTCATGAGGCATTGGGGATAATGTCAAAATCCTTTTTTTCCTCCCAACAGAGCATTATTATTATTATAATGGACCACATAAACACTCCATTAGTCATCTGAGCCAGACCTGGTGACAGGATAAAGTGACTAAGGGGGCAGTTGAAATCGGTGGGGGGAGACAATTTTTTAGGGTTTCTTGCATTGAAATAATATTGAATTCTGCTTATATCACGCTATACCACAATAAACAAAATTAAAATGCAGAGACCATTGATTGAGTGCTTTTGAAGTGACAGGTTGGCGCGAAATCTCTAGCCTATCTCAGTTGCCCTGTATCAGCATGATGGACAATGCCCTACACGTTAAAGCAAAGCCATTTTGGGAATAAAAATTGCTTGTAATATGTGAAATACCATATGTGCTAACTAATATTATTGCCATTTCATACTACTGGCTATACCACTAAGTTTTTCATAAAAAACAATCAGCTAGATTGTTTCTTATAGTATATTTTCAGAAGGGTTGCAGCCTCCTTGATGCTCTCCTTGGGTGTAGCATGCTTCTTCTATGCTGACTGTTCATGACTGTTCGCATGTAGCTGTGGATGCCCCATTCATGAGCCCTATGATTTCATTTGAATATTGTGTGATGTGTAAGTGGCATTGTGGGGTATGGTGCTAAACACCTTGGCAAGTTCCTTGTCTTTTCAGAGAATTTCCATCATAGACGGAAAAAGTCCACTTCCCCCGTTCCGTCTTGACTCTATCACGTCCAACGTCCCTCCCAGGGTTTAATGTTTGAAAAAAGGAAGTCAATGATGTCCACAATTGGCCAAAAATACATATGATTTCTTGCCAGCTGCCCGTCATTAATAAGTGTTGACACCGATGTTCACATAGAACTTCAAACTTTTATTTTCCAGAGTGCAGTGCATTTCAAATGCTCTTTGCTTGATGCGTGCCAAGCAAAGTGCCTTAGTACTATCAATGGCACGCATCCAGTACGCCCAGCTTGGGTGAAGGCCTTGTCTGCATTAGCATTGGACCCAACTCAAAACTTTAGAAACAAAATGCTGCATCTGCAATAACCGAGTATTCTAGCCACTCGCTATTAAATTAACGTTTTTAGACAGAAAACCTGCAGCTGGGGTAGGATTCTAAGATAACCTGGCCTGGCTCCTCTGTTCCAAGATTGTCAGTAACAGTCAGAGGTGGAGGGGGCTGTGGAGACAGTATCCTGGAAGGGTGGCTTATGGAAGGGTTGGGTCTGCATGCGGACCTAGCTGGAGCTCGGCAGCGGCCTCGGTGGTTTGAAACTGCTCATCGCTCTCCTTCTCTATTTGGCCTGGGATGGGTATATTGGCAAAGCATATTTCTGATATCCATTGTGGTAGTGGCAGATTACAGTGCCTTCAGAAAGATTACACAAACATTGAAATCCACATTTTGTTGTTACAAACTGGGATTAAAATGGATTTAATTGTATTTGTTTCAATTATCTACACAAAATACTCTAATGCCCCTACCCCAACCTGTCTCCTCCCCTTGATCTATACTGATTGAAGTAGATTTAACAAATGACATCAATAAGGGATAATAGCTTTCACTATGCCAATGAAAATCATACATTACCCATAACATGATGCAGCAAACAACATGCTTGAAAATATGAAGAGTGGTACTCATTGACGTGTTGTTGGATTTCCCCAAGCGTAATGGTTTGTATCCAGATAAAAAAAGTTCATTTCTTTGTCACATTTTTTGCAGTATTACTTTAGTGCCTTTTTTATTGCAAAAGAGAAGATACATGTTTTGGAATATTTTTGTCCTGTATAGGATTCATTATTTTCCCTCTGTCATTTAGTGTTACGTATACGCAGTGAGTTATGAAGCAGTTGCACAAGGTGAGTTCAATAATAAGACAAGGCAGATGAACAAAACAGGTGTAGCATACTGAACTTGAAAACAAACCAATGATGCCTGATGACTTAGGCTACAGATGGCTAAATAAAGGGGGAGTAATCAAGGTGATGAGGTCCAGGTGTGTGTAATGATGGGGAGCAGCTGTGCGTATTGATAATTGCCAGGACTGGTGGTTAGTAGACATTTAGGCATGACATTTAGGTTAGTATTGTGGAGTAACTACAATGTTGTCTTTGTAGTGACTCTGTAGTGACTGGATGTTTTGATCCAAAGTGTAATTAACCTGTTTTGGGTAGGGAGCAGCATTTTCACTTTTGTATAAATAGCGTGCCCAAACTGAACTGCCTCCTACTCTGTCCCAGATCCTAATATATGCATATCATTAGTAGTATTGGATGGAAAACCCTCTGACGTTTCTAAAACTGTTTGAATCATGTTTGTGAGTATAACAATTTTTGAGAATGTGGCAGTGGTCCGTGGACACACAAGGGACTGTCATGATGAGTGTGTTTCATTTGGTGATCTCATGAAGGACAGGAAACACTCATTACTGTGTCTTTGGTTGTGTACACTTCTTAATTATGGGGTTTATATCTAAATATTGTGAAGCATATGTGGTTAAAGATGTGACGATGTCAGCCTTCTAAATGAGAGTATGGATTTTCATATAAAGTTTAACTAGTCAGTGGCCACACCCCTGTTAGCCAAACAGTACATCAGGCATCATGGAACCACCCTTTTCTACTCCAGAGTATAAAACCACCTGTGGCAAAATGTACATTTCATGCCAAAGAGACCCAAGATTAGCCGGATATCTCGAATGGTTAAGAAGACGAGAAAAAATGCGGTTGACACTACATGTGAAATCGTTAAGAACTACAACTCTATATGCCACGGAGACCATACAGCGTGTAACGTTGGCTATAGAGAACTATAGAGAACCTATAAAAATGATATGGTAATGAAAAATTTAAGTTTACACACTCCCATTAATTTCATACATTATCTTATACACTAACGTTCACACATCTAGATGGCCAGGCCGGGGTGGGTGTAGAGCCAGACACAGCAGAGGTTCAAACTGTAGAACCCATTTCCTACATTTGAATATAAAAATGTATTTTATCAAACAAAACTATGCTACATTTTGTCTCTGGGACCCTCAGGATGACAAATCAGAGCAAGATAACTGAATGTACGTACATTATTTACCTTCAGATGTGAATGCATCAAACCAGTTGCCATGATATTTTTTTTGTGCACTTTCCTCAAACAATAGCATGGTATTGTTTCACTCTAATAGCTACTGTAAATTGGACACTGCAGTTCGATTAACAAAAATGTAAGCTTTCTGCCCATATAAGATCTGTCTATGTCCTGGGAAATGTACTCGTTACTTAAAATGACTTGCTAATCACATTAGTGCACGTTAGCTCAACGGTCCCGCAGGGGACCCACCAATCCTGAAATGAATGATAAGCTTGGAAGGTACTATGGTGTTGAATGCTGAGGTATAGTCAATGAACAGCATTCTTACATAGGTATTGTCCAGATGGGATAGGGCAGTGTGCAGGGCAATGGTGATTGCATCGTCTGTGGATCTATTGGGGCAGTAAGCAAATTGAAGTGGGTCTAGGGTGTCAGGTAAGGTAGAGGTGATATGATCCTTGACTAGTCCCTCAAAACACTTCATGATGACAGAAGTGAGCGCTATGGGGCGATAGTCATTTAGCAATGGTGGACATCTTGAAGCATGTGAAGACAGCAGACTGGGAAAGGGAGAGATTGAATATGTCCGTAAACACTCCAGCCAGAAGGTTTGCGCATGCTCTGAAGACGTGGTTAGGAATGCCGTCTGGGCTGGCAGACTTGCAAGGGTTAACGCTTAAATGTCTAACTCACGTCAGCCACGGAAAACGGAAGCAGGGCTCGTCGGTGGCACTCTGTTATCCTCAAAGCAGGCGAAGAAGGTGTTTAGCTTGTAAATGAGCAAGACGTTGGGGTCCGCGACGTGGCTGGTTTTCCATTTATAAACCATTATTGTCTGTAGACCCTGCCACATACGTCTCACATCTGAGCTGTTGAATTGTGACTCCACTTTGTCTATGTACTGATGTTTTGCCTGTTTGATTGCCTTACGGATGGAAAAACTGCACTGTTTGTATTGGACCATATTCCCAGTCCTTGCCATGGTTAAATGCGGTGGTTTGTGCTTTCAGTTTTGAGCAAATCCTGCCATCTATCCACGGTTTCTGGTTTTGGTAGGTTTTAATAGTCACAGTGGGAACAACATACCCTATACACTTCCTGATGAACTCAGTCACCGTGTCCGTGTATACGTCAATATTTTTCTCAGAGGCTACCCGGAATATATCCCAGTCTGTTTGATCAAAACAATCTTGATGCATGGATTCTGATTGGTCAGACCAGCATAGAATAGATCTTAGCACGGGTACTTCCTGTTTGGGTTTCTGCCTATAGGAAGGGAGGAGCAAAATGGAGTCGTGATCTGATTTGCGACGGGAGGTTGGGGAGGGCCTTGTAGGCATCTCGAAAGGGGGAGTAGCAGTGATCCAGTGTTTTTCCAGAGCGAGTACTACAATCAATATGTTGATAGAACTTCGATAGCGATTTCCTAAAATCCCCAGCTACAATAAATTCCTCCTCAGGATATGAGGTTTCCAACTTGCATAAAGTGTAGTGTAGTTAAGGGCCATTGTGGTATTGGCTTTCTTATGTTTTCAGAAGATAGGTAGGGGCTAAGCTGTCCTGACGCTAGGAAGAAGCTTGTTCCAGCTGCTAGGCATGCTGCATATCATATACAGTATATTCCTTATCAATTATTATTTGATTAACTTTTTGATATGGGCACATAAAATAACTTCAAAGACGAATAACCCTTTTCTCAATAGATTTTCCCTCATGCCTCTGAGAACACTGGCAAGACACAAAATCAAAGAAAGCCTTGCAATGTCATTATTCTCATTTTTTCTTGCGTTCAAATGAGACTGGACTAATGCTTGTCACTCAAACAATTATACTATGTTCCAATTTACAAAGTACAACAAAAGGCCAAGGAAGATGTACAACAATAGCCTCACAGTAAAGATTGGGTGTAATAGAAATATTACACGAAGGACATTATGGATCAAAAAGTGTTTTTTGTCACCTTCAGATAGAAAAAGCTGTTCTTACATTCATGATTTCTTGGAATACCCACTGTGCCGATTGAACATTAAAGACAGTAGATGGAAATATTTAAACAAAAACAGCAACATATGTTTGCTTTCTACTAACAAATTCCTCATGTATGCTCATATATTTTGATACATTGAATGTTGTGAACCTATATTATATATCTTTACTTCCTTTTCATCAAGTGATGTCACTGAGCACTGACCCTATATATAGGACCTTTCACCTAAGGGTCAAAACATTTTTATAAAAAAATCAGTTGGGCCCATGAGCAGCATTCTGCGGCATTTTCCTCTTTTATTTTTCATCAATTCACCTATAACTACAGCACCTGCAAAAAGTACATAGATGTGCGGATGTTCTTCAGCTTTTTTTACAAAAAACTTGCTCATCTTACCCCACTATACCCTACAGTTAGCCTTTTACTTACATACTGTACATCATGACATACAACAGATTTTTCATTTGGTCTAATGAGATTATGGCATTTGTTAGTGAGCGCTGGCTGTATGTCATCCATCCAATAAAAAGAGTGGACAAACGTTGCCATGGACAACTCCATATTCAACATCCTCTCCTCCCAAAAGTCCTTATTACGTTGTGAGGGCGCTCCAAGTGACAGAGATATGATTTGGCCATTATTCATTTCAGCCCAAGTTAATTAGATTACTGAATGTGTGGACAGGAGTGCTCTCTTCATAAACTGATAAAGGACCACATTTTCTCACCTTTTTAACATATTGCAACAATAATAGACATGGCATGAAAGTATCTCTACATCTCTCATTCGTCCCACTGTCAGGAAATAATATTAAAATCCTGAAGATGCAAACTTAATTGATATCCTTAAAAGGTCCTGAACAGAACTTTTTCTCTCATGACTAACTACAAGGAAGTTTGAAAAGACAGGATGAGTGGGCAGGGATCTTATATTCATGAACTCACCTTGACTGAAAGCTCTCTGAAACGCCTATGGCAAGCAACTTGGATGCAGTGAGCAGTCTTGCAGTAAAATAATCAGTAAAACCTCTTAAGAACCTACATCTGTACATCTCCTGTTTGGCATGTCTCTTGTGATGCGGTTCACAGCAGTACTGACGGATGTGTTGTCTTGACAGGTGCTTCAGACAACCCCCTTTTGTTCCATGCTGGCTGAAGACCTAGCTAGCCAGTAAGTAGCTAACACCAGACACAGACGAAAGGGGAAACATATACGTATCTTTGCCATAGATGGATAGGGTAAACTTTTTATTATATTTGCTGACACCCTACAGTCATGTTTTGGCACCGGTAGAGCGGCTATACAAACCACTCCCCTCCTCCTCCGATGTTGGCTACATGGCAGTAGTTATTTAAATTAGGTAAGAGAATATCGTATTAAAATGAGAGTTAAGGTGATGTCGCCTTGTTCCCTTAGTAATGAATCCAAGTGTTTGACAGGGGACCAGTAACATTATGATCAAACATTATCAATGTAGAAGGAACAGTCATTTTTCATACTTTGATCTGGTTTTCTTCAAATACCATCCAGTTTCATGAAAAACATGATTTTGACAGTTTATGACCATTAAGAGCATCATTCAGTGTCCTTTTTCTTTTGGGGGGGCTGCCATATAACAGACAGGTGTGCTGTCTGTGTAAGGATCCACAGAGCATTCTCTGGATGGATTATTCTATCATCACAGTTTGGACAGAGAAAATCCCTCCCTAAACCTTAAGATTGATATAGTGCTGATCCATAGAGGCAGTTGAATCCTGTGGGATGTATCAGACTGGACAGATTCTGCCTTCTCCTCTGGACGTCAAACTATCTTCCATCCTGGAAGTTAAACGTCATTTAGGGATGGACCCAAATGCACTAGACACAAGAAAAGAAACTGACTGACTGTGTATTAGGTTGGTTATAGTCCTGCAGATCGATCTTTGGTACCAAATGTTAAGATTTACTGAAAGTATAGTTGTTGATCATGGTTGGTTGGTCCGGAGCGGACCAAATAAGAACCAATCATAGACGTCTATGTTTCACAAGTTTGGACATCACAGTAGAGCACAGTAGAGTAGAGTTCAGTTCAGTACAGTAGAGTACAGTAAAGCACAGCACAGTGGAGTATAGTTCAGTACAGTACTATACAGTAAATTATGCTGTACTGTACTCTAGTGTGCGCTACTGTACAGTACTGTATTGTACTGACTGATACTCAACGTTTTCTTTATTGTACTGTACTGTACTATGCTGTCCATACTCGTGAAACAGACGTCTATGATTGGTTCAGGATTGGACTGACCAAATGTCAGCTAATTTTCAATGTACAGTACATGGATGCTGTAACAACACAGAATAAAACAATTAATTAAAGTCCCATAATGGTAGTGACTGCCGATTACTGCTTATCACATATTAATATTCATCAAATTTGAATACCAACTGTCAATCACTTAGATCATGTATTTTCAAGTAGAGATATTGTACCTTGTGAAGCAACTGCTTTCTATCCATCTCGATCTCACATTTTTCTTCACTGCCTCTTCTTGTCTGCCCCATAACCTTATTAATAACCTAAGGTAGCAGGCACAGACCGGGCAAGTAAACAAGCAATCGATTATGGTCATTGTAGTTAATTACCATGTTTTCTGCGATAAACTATGTAAAATATTGGCCTGTTGGAAACTACAACTCCCTACTACATTGCACAGTTCAGGCTTGATCTGATTTAAAAAACAGAATAAAATGGAATTCAAATAATTGAACCTACATTGGTCAATTAGTTGTTTAAAAAATGAAAAATAACCAACTTTTATTATCCTCCCTTCTCATGAGGAAGAGAAGACGTGGATTTTTGGACGTGGGTTTTTGGTAACAGAATGACAAGACATTAGGCAATATTTCTTAAACTTACAGTAGTCAAAAAATTTCTATAATAGCAAATTTAAATTATGATATTACTTGGATATTACTTTCTGCTAGATGTTTTCTAAGAACCCCTTTCCATCTGTTTGACCAGAAATCAAAGCCTTGCTTATTACTCATTATTAGGATAGCATAGTGGATGTTTTGGCTGTGTTGGAGCTGTAACTGAGGTATGAGTTGACAAATAGGTGAGCGGTTTTCTAGTGTGTCACAAACCATTTCCTTCCTTATTATCCCTGTAGTGAAATCATATTTATCACATATGATATTATATACCTCACATGTGACCTGTGGTGAGCCTATGTAATTAATGTGAATCTGACTCCATAAAGATGATTTAGCAATATTCAAGAAACTATAGTTGAGCTAAAATAACAAAGGTCTGAAAGTTGTCTCTCAAAGGTAAATAGATTTAATTACATTGTCAAATGAACCATACATTATACAAGACAAGAGTGTCATTAATGAAACATTAAGAATCTAAGCATGATCAGAGAGAGAGACAAAGAAACCATGGCTTGTGTCAAGGCCCATGACTCTTGGAAGAAAGAGTGAGAAAAGCAGTGTATATCTCACCACAGCAGTTAAGGAACAAAGACAGACAATGCATTTGAGTCCCTTTTATAACATCTGGGTTGTATGGAGTTAACCTCCAATCAGATATCAGGCCTACAGGATGTAAAGACAACAACACCTACTGCTTGAAAGAGGTGTGACAAAATGGGGGATGTGGAAAGCAATGGTTGAATTCCTGAGAATTCCTGAGAAGACAATAAGACATTTCGATCAGTCCAATCGAGGTTTAGGCAATAGAACACCACCTATTTGAATGTTTGAAATTGTAACGCAGCTGCATGAACTTCTAATGCGGCTGCATGGGATTTGTTGGGTGGTTTTGTTGCATCCAATTGCAGTGTCCACAGTAAGCTTAACGCGAGGAACTGCTTGTGGATTTGACACCTAAAACGCAGTTCCACCTCCGACACCGCCAAAACAACCGCTAGGCGTGTGTCGACTAGTGCAGATCTGACAGAATCTACCCTTAGTGTGTTTGGCTCTCAAGCACAAGTGCTGAATAGAAAGAGGTCCCCAGAAGTTTGTTCTCTTCCTCTTCAGTGAAAAGTGTTCTTATGATTTTAAAAACAATAGTATAAGCTACGATCAATCAATCAAATGTATTTATAAAGCCGTTCTTACATCAGCTGATGTCACAAAGTGCTGTACAGAAACCCAGCCTAAAACCCCAAACAGCAAGCAATGCAGGTGTAGAAGCACGGTGGCAAGGAAAAACTCCCTAGGAAGAAACTTAGAGAGGAACCAGGCTATGAGGGGTGGCCAGTCCTCTTCTGGCTGTGCCAGAACATGGCCAAAATGTTCAAATGTTCATAGATGACAAGCAGGGTCAAATAATAATAATCACAGTGGTTGTCGAGGGTGCAAAAGGTCAACACCACAGGAGAAAATGTCAGTTGGCTTTTCATAGCCGATCATTCAGAGTATCTCTACCGCTCCCGCTGTCTCTAGAGAGTTGAAAACAGCAGGTCTGGGACAGGTAGCACATCCGGTGAACAGGTCAGGGTTCCATAGCCGCAGGCAGAACAGTTGAAACTGGAGCAGCAGCATGGCCAGGTGGACTGGGTACAGCAAGGAGTCATCAGGCCAGGTAGTCCTGAGGCATGGTCCTAGGGCTCAGGTCCTCCTAGCGAGAGAAAGAGGAAGAGGAGAAAGAGAAAAATAAAGTGAAAAAGAGAGAATTAGAGAGAGCATACTTAAATTCACACAGGACACCGGATAAGACAGGATAAATTCTCCAAATATAACAGACTGACCCTAGCCCCCCGACACAAACTACTGCCGCATAAATACTGGAGGCTGAGACAGGAAGGGTTGGGAGACACTGTGGCCCCGTCCGACGATAACCCCGGACAGGGCCAAACAGGCAGGAAATAACCCCACTCACTTTGCCAAAGCACAGCCCCCACACCACTAGAGGGATATCTTCAACCACCAACTTACCACCCTGAGACAAGACCAAGTATAGCCCACAAAGATCTCCGCCACGGCACAACCCAGACAGGAAATCACGTCAGTGCCTCCACCCACTCAAGTGACGCACCCCTTCTAGGGACGGCATGGAAGAGCACCAGTAAGCCAGTGACTCAGCCCCTGTAATAGGGTTAGATGCAGAGAATTCCAGTGGAGAGAGGGGAACCGACCAGGCAGAGACAGCAAGGGCGGTTTGTTGGTCCAGTGCCTTTCGGTTCACCTTCACACTCCTGGGCCAGACTACACTCAATCACAGGACCTACTGAAGAGATGAGTCTTTAATAACGACTCAAAGGTTGATACCGAGTCTGCGTCTCTCACATGGGTAGGCAGACCATTCCATAAAAATGGAGCTCTATAGGAGAAAGCCCTGCCTCCAGCTGTTTGCTTTGCAATTCTAGTGACAATAAGGAGGCCTGTGTCTTGTGACCGTAGCGTACGTGCAGGTATGTACGGCAGGACCAAATCAGGAAGATGGGTAGGAGCAAGCCCATGTAATGCTTTGTAGGTTAGCAGTAAAACCTTGAAATCAGCCCTTGCTTAACAGGAAGCCAGTATAGAGAGGCTAGCACTGGAGTAATATGATCACATTCTTTGGTTCTAGTCAAGATTCTAGCAGCCGTGTTTAGCACTAACTGAAGTTTATTAAGTGCTTTATCCGGGTAGCCAGAAAGTAGAGCATTGCAGTAATCAAACCTAGACGTGACAAAAGCATGGATTAATTTTTCTGCATAATTTTTGGACAGAAAGATGAATGAATACAACTCTCAAACAAAATTCCTCTACCTGCAGTAAGATGAACTTTGCTTAATGAAAACTCAATCAAAGAAACACTCAATCAAAGAAATCCCTGGGTACTTATACCTGTGTTCTCTGTTGCCAGTTCTTCAAGTCAACCAGTGTTTTGTCTCAGCTCCTGCTTTTCCCAGTCAGAATGGGCCTCTGAATGGGCCTCTGTATGCTTATATAGATATTACATAAAAAATCTGCAGTTTCCAGCTACAATAGTAATTTACAACATTAACAATGTCTACACTGTATTTCTGATCAATTTGATGTTATTTTAATGGACAAAAAAATAGCTTTTCTTTCAAAAACAGGGACATTTCTAAGTCTCAAACGTTTGAATGGTAGTAGTGTACATACAGTCATGTATGAAAATAATTAGAATTACACCATGGGAAACAAGGATGTCGTTCAATTGTAGTTCTGTACTATGTAGACACATGTTGGTAGTCAGAGCTATTAATGAGATACTAATGGAAATGTTAATCTGCAACAAATGATCTTTGCAGAGACACACCTGTGTTTCTGATAAGAGTCCTACTCAGAGTAACGTGTCTGTTCTAGTTTCAATAAAATTAATTTTTGAATTAATCAACATTATCATAAAGGGAGCCTTGAAATGGCAGGGGCATAGGCTACGAAGTGTTATGTAGTATTTTTAGAGAAGGTGAAAGAGCAGAGCAGCCGAAGGAGCGTACAGGATCAATGACATGCAAAATCATTCAAAGCAGACCTCACAGATAAGGTGAGTGGAGCCTTGATAAGCTCATCCAAAAGGTCAGGGAAAAGTTAAGCAATCAATCACTGAGATCTGGCATTTAGACAGCTTAACTTTCAAAATTATTCATACGGTTGGAAGAAAGGTCTTTGTAAATCATTTACTTATTGTAACCTTCGGGATAAATAATGCAACCCCAGAGAGAACCTTATCACTGATTCTGCTGATGATGTTTGTGACTGCAGGCGGGCAAAAGCAGTCCCCTTCTGCTCAAACGTGTAGTATCTAATACATAATTTTGTTTTACATGGTACACACTATATGCATGGCTTTGGTATTGCAGTTACATTATGGATATGGTGCCTGGTATCAGATAGTTTCATTGGCCCCAATATGTGGAAATCTAATTTTATTCCCAGGACACACTGGAGAAAATAATTGGAGATCTAGATTGTAGATGTCTAGTCCAATCACAGCCCTTGTTGTGTGAGATGGAGGTGCTCTAGTCTGCTGATTTCGTTCTCTGCCAGGTAAGTGCTAGTGAAAAATGGAAGCTGTCATTGGCTCTGGTTAATGGATAGTTAAATTAGAGAGCTGTATGGGAGACTCTGGATGAGTTGGCCCTCAGCTTTATTTTGGTTTGTTAACATCCCACCTCAGCATTAGGAGGAACCCTATAAGTTATCCATAGAAGTCCTATTAAATTATAATTATTATTGCCTTTCAGCAGCAATCGTGATTAAAGGCTAGCTACATTGATTGATTGACCATCTGAAATTGGCTAGCTAGCTATGACAGATCATGTCAATAATGCTAGTTAACAAGTGAACTTTCAGGAGATAAATTAGTTGTTTGAATTGCTTCCCATCAATAATACACTCAAGAAAAAAGGGTTTCAAAGGAGTTCTTTGGCTGTCCCCATAGGAGAACCCTTTTTGGTTCCAGGTAGAACTCTTTTGTATTCCTCTGTGGAAAGGGTCCTACATGGAACTCAAAAGGGTTCTATGTAGAACCAAAAAGGGTTATTCAAAGGGTTCTCCTTTTTTTCTAAGAGTGTAGTGACTATGAGTATGCTCTTCAAGAGGTGATGATATTACAACCAAATAGTCATAACATTTATTTAACGATCGCTTGAAAACGTCAATGATTTTAACAGAGTTGGGGTCTCCTTGACCACCAGCAGCCACCAGCAGGCAAATTGTTCGGAACCTTATTTAGACATTTTGTTGATAACAACCTATTATGGTCAGGGAGGACTCTGTCGGTCTAATTGTAATGGATGGTAGTAGAGGCGTAAGTGATGCATTTCCTGCTTTTACTCATGCAGGAAAATGAAAGTAAGGCATGTGATATCAGAAATTGTGTAATATAATTATTGTCAACCTAAAAGTCATATAATTATAAATACAGCTTATTCAGTTTTTTTAAAACATTTTTGCATAACTGGCATCTCAAATTTCTGTAAACCGACCATAAATGTCTAAATTCTTGTTTTCTTGGAAAGTTGTGTGTTGTTACATGATACAATATCAATCGAAGGCTGTGGATTGACTGTGTTGTCTGAATGGAATGTTGGTATATTGGCAGTTAATTTGAAATATTGATTGAATCATTCTAATAAACATACAGTGCCTCTAATCTTCAAATTGATAATTTTGCACTATCACAGCACTGGAAAACCACATGGTTGACAAACTCCTTTACCAAAATGGCTGACATTTTATAGTGTCATAAGAAGGTTAATGTATTCTCGTATTCTAATTCCTAATTCTGTAGAGATATTTTCCTCTAGTCATTTATGGGGAATGTTTGCAGACATTTTTATTGGATAGTGATGCAAAACCACAACCATAGGGATTGTGTTGTACCTTCTGAACTGTTGTCCAATTCTGGCCTCATTTATTTAACCTTTTTTAGGCATCCAATTAAGACAAATGTCTCTTTTTCAAAGGAGCCCTACATGAAAATAATCAGCAGCAAGTACACAATAAAAGTTCTGAGTTATATTTATACACATTGTACAAAACATTAAGAGGACCTACCTAATATTTAGTTGCACCCCCCCACCCCACCCCACCCCTTTTGCCTTCAGAACAGCCTCAATTTGTCGGGGCAAGGACTCTACAAGGTATCAAAAGCGTTCCACAGGGATGCTGGTCCATGTTGACTCCTTTGGGTGGTGGACCATTCTTGATCCACATGGGAAACTGTTGAATGGGGAAAACCCAGCAGCATTGCAGTTCTTGACACAATCAAACCGGTGCGCCTGGCACCTACTAACATATCCCATTCAAAGGCACTTAAATATTTTGTCTTGCCCGTTCATCCTCTGAATGGCACACAGTCCATGTCTCAAGGTTAGAAAATCATTCTTTAACATGTCTCCTCCACTTCATCTACACGGACTGAAGTGGACTTTGAAGGTGACATCAATAAGGGATCTTAGCTTTCTCCTGGATTCAGTTGGTCAGTCCATGTCAGGGAAAGAGAATGTGTTCCTTATGTTTTGTGTTAAGAGTTGAAAATGGCCATAGTCACATGTCAACTTCCATGAATCAGTTCTTTCTCAAGCACTTTTTTCTTTCTCTTTCCCACAATTTGACCACACTAAGCAATACATCTGGACAGATCTTTTTCCTTTTGTCGACTTGCCCTGAATCGACCAAGAATGAAGGTGATAGATGTTTCTGCTCTGGGGCGATCCTGTGAATATATCTGGTGCAATCTGCCTGGGAATGTCATTGAGAGTCTGCAAGGCTGCGTCCAACATGGCACCCCATTCCCTACATAGTGCACTATTTTTGATCAGGCCCCATAGGTATCTGGTCAAAGTAGTGTACTATATAGGGTGCCATTTGGGACACAGTGGAGGGAAAATCACTGTTCCCCTCTGAAAACTCTCCGGTCCCCATCCCATCCAACTGACAGTGATGAAGAACATCATATTAAGCCACTGAACAAGCAAAGCAATTGCTTCTATTTTTAATTTGTTGTATCATTCTATTAATTTAAATGGAGGTAGTGGTGTGATGGGTGTGCCATTTGTCATGGAGTACATGATCACCTTTGAGTTGATGCCAAATGACAAAGGATGAAGCAGGGCTGAATTAAAAAGAACATCCACCATTCTGTCAATCAGTACTGCCTATCACATTGAGGACACGACACAGTATCTGGGTGAAGAGGAAAGAAGGCAGAGAGGATAATCAGGGATTAGGGACTGTAGCAGAATAACACATGTAACAGTCAAGTTGGGGCTAAATCAGAGCAGGAAAACTATCAGGTAACCGAGACGGTATTGATGGAAAATTATAGTCAAGCTCAGAACTACAGACATTCGTGATTCATAGCATAACTGTGTTATTTAACATGTTCTACTCAGAATTTTATGATTTTGCCACCGTAAAAGCTGACCTGGAAAATCACTGACAATATCACCCATTGAAATAAATAGCAGATGTCCAGATATAAACGGACACATGGAAAATCATTTTATAAATGGTATGACCTAGTGCCGCTCAGCTTAAAAATCCTTTAATAACATGAACAGTGGAGCAGCAAAAAAAGGGAAGAGGCCAAATGAGCAGGCTCTGGTTTGTGTCTCTAATTCTCCAGAACTCATTAGTCTGATGGGTGTTCACTGAAAACTGGAGACTGGATGGAGCTGTGTGCATGTGACAATGTCAGCCCACTATCAAAACATGTGCATTCTAATTATATGTTCATGTGCATTCCAATCCTATGCTCAGTAGCTCCAATAGATGATTCAGAAGACCTAAGTGTTGTTATGAGGTGGTTATAACGGTTGCTTGAGTGATCCCATTGTTGAAATGCGTTGATCAATAGGTTAGTGCACCACATTGATTTTGTGGCTTTCTGCACAGATCATTTTGCTGTATGTTAAGAGATCCGTAAGTGTGGTGTTAATTTTCACAATGCATAACAATCCAACCACTGAAACAGACTTTTCCTCTCCTGTTTTATTGAATCGCTTTGATGTTTTCCAATTAGGTGAGGTGGATATGGCCTCAGTCCTCAGACCAGAGCAGAAACTACCTGTGAGGGAAGGATATTCGTCAATCGCTCAACAAAGGAGGACAAGGGCAAGGTGGGCTCATACAAATTACAGACCCTATAGCCTCTCCATTGATGGCCAGTTAGAAGTATTATTATTGAGTCATTTCCCAGAGGCAAAGGTTTCTAAGCTGAAGCAGGCGTAATTGATTCTCTCTGTAGCCAAATTTTTTTATTTATGATGCATGCATGTTTCCAAAAGAAGGGGAAGTGAACCCTGGCTGAATCAATTTCCCCATACATCATCAGTGAGGTGTGCGAATGGACAGTCTCATTGCCATTAATATATTCTACTTCAGTAGTGGACTAGCTAGCTAGTGAGGGAATGCATAGTATCATTTCAAAACGTTATGTATCAATATTTAGAAATGTTGGTGAATTAGATTTAGTTATTTAAAGAACTTATGAAAGAGATTAGTGTATTTGTTTTACTATCTAACCATGGCATGGGGTTGTTCAATGACAGACATGTATTTGTATGAAATCTATCACTGGAAAGTACATTCAATTAATAATACATGATATTACTCTCTTTTAATGTCCATTCAAAGGACTATCTTACCGGTGAGTGTAACAATTCAAGGAAGCAAGTTCAAGGAGTGAGTGTTTTAATAAATAAACGTAACATAATCCAAAACACGTGCAACGCACAGGCAAGACACAGGAACAGAAACAATAACGCCTGGGGAAGGAACCAAAGGGAGTGACATATATAGGGAAGGTAATCAGGGAGGTGATGGAATCCAGGTGAATCTGATGATGCGCAGTTGCGCGTAATGACGGAGACAGATGTGCGCCATAACGAGCAGCCTGGTGACCTAGAGGCCGGAGAAGGAGCACATGTGACAGTGAGTGGCAGAACTGGGGTATGTCTATCATGTTGTCGTGGTGATAACCTGCAAGAGCGGACGGCCCTAGTGTAGTCAGACACCACTAAACATTCATCTGTTGTCAATACGACTGTCTGTCAGTCATGCTGTCTCTCTGTCTTTCTGCCTCTCTGTTCTGCTTTAAGATGCTAGAAGTCTCACCTAAACACATGTACCACACAAACACATCCAATGTAAAGTATAATGCCTGGTAAGATACACTACATGGCCAAAAGTATGTGGACACGTGCTTGTCGAACATCTCATTCCATTATCATAGGCATTAATATGGAGTTGGTGTCCCCTTTGCTAGTATAACAACCTCCACTCTTCTGGGAAGGCTTCCCACTAGACGTTAGAACTAGAGGTCGACCGATTATGATTTTTCAACGCCGATACCGATACCATTTATTGGAGGGCCAAAAAAAGCCGATACCGATTAATCGGTCAATTTTTATATATATATATATTTGTAATAATGACAATTACAACAATACCGAATGAACAATGCACACTTTATTTTAACTTAATATGATACAAAAATAAAATCAATTTAGTCTCAAGTAAATAATGAACCATGTTCAATTTGGTTTAAATAATGCAAAAACACAGTGTTGGAGAAGAAAGTAAAAGTGCAATATGTGCCATGTAGAAAAGCTAATGTTTAAGTTCCTTTCCCAGAAAATGAGAACACATGACAGCTGGTGGTTCCCTTTAACATGTGTCTTCAATTTTCCCAGTTAAGAAGTTTTAGGTTGTAGTTATTATTGGACTATTTCTCTCTATTGGATGTTCTTATAGGCACTATAGTATTGCCAGCCTAATCTCGGGAGTTGATAGGCTTGAAGTCATAAACAGAGCTGTGCTGCTGGCAAATGGAGGTAAGTGCGGTTTCAATGAATGCTTATGAGCCTGCTGCTGCCTACCAGTCACTCAGTCAGACTGCTCTATCAAATATCAAATCATAGGCTTAATTATAATGTAATAAACACACAGAAATATGAGCCTTAGGTCATTAATATGGTCAAATCCGGAAACCATAATTTCGAAAAACAAAACGTTTATTCTTTCAGTGAAATACATAACCGTTCCGTATTTTATCGAGTCTAAATATTGCACAACCTTCAATGTTACGTCATAATTATGTAAAATTCTTGCAAATTCATTACTGTCTTTGTTAGGAAGAAATGGTCTTCACACAGTTCGCAACGAGCCAGGCGACCCAAACTGCCGCATATACTTTGTCTCTGCTTACACTTAACGCAAGAGAAGTGACACAATTTCAGGCACCACATTGATTATATGCAACGCAGGACAAGCTAGTTAAACTAGTCATATCATCAACCATGTGTAGTTAACTGGTGATTATGTTAAGATTGATTGTTTTTTATAAGTTAAGTTTAATGCTAGCTAGCAACTCCAGAGTCCTATGGTGGCGACCTTTACATTACTCCAGAATGCGCTTGGCGTAGCGCATGGTGATCTTAGGCTTGTCTGCGGCTGCTCGGCCATGGAAATCTATTTCATGAAGCTCCAGACGAACAGTTCTTGTGCTGACGTTGCTTCCAGAGGCAGTTTGGAATGCAGTAATGTGAATGTTGCAATCGAGGACAGACGATGTATATGCACAATGCGTTTCAGCCGGGGCAGCTCTAGGAGGGCAGAAATTTGATGAACTGACTTGTTGGAAAGGTGGAATCATATGACTGTACAACATTAAATGTCACTGAGCTCTTCAGTACAGCCTATTCTATTGCCATATTTTATCTATGGAGATTGCATGACTGTGTGCTTGGTTTTATACACCTGCCGACAACGGATGTGGCTGAAATAGCCGAATCCATTAATTTGAAGGGGTGTCCATATACTTTTGTATGGGTGTACTTCTCTTATTATATAACATATGGGAGCCATGCCTTAAATGGACGGCAGAATTAAAGATTAAAGACTGTGAGCACAGTCTTTAAATGAGGGGAAAGCCTTTTCCATTTACTTTAACATAAGCATTATACAAGAACACAGGAGAAGGAACAGTGTGTTATGTATGTGGAGCCTTTTAAACAGGGAGCCAATTAATCCAGCTTCTCGCTCCAAACAGCTCCCGGTATGGTGTCTCCCAGCGTGGGTGAAGGCAGCAGCAGCGAGAGGCAGGACCCCTGGAGGAGCGGGCGGAGAGCTGAACGGATTAGCATCTCCAGGAGCAGCAGGTGGGTTCTTCTCCTCTGAACACTTCTCCTCAGCTGAGAGGAGAGCAGACTCACGCTGGGGCAATTCCAGTTAATGTATTACTTTAGTTGAACGTTACTGTTATGAGTGCTAATTTAACATGGGGAACAGTGTTAACCCTGTATTAGGGACAGTTCGAAATGTACTTCTAAAGGTAAGATACATAGCCAATTGGCTCTATAAAATCCACGACGCATGCTGAAACAATCATTTTCAACATTTTCCCCCAAAAACCTTCCCAGTTAAATGTTGCCTACAAAGTAGGCCTACCTGGCAAAATGATGATTTGCATCAATCGAGTGCACATTTCTTTTGCATACACTGTCATCATATGTGCAGTACAGAAACACCGGTAGCCTAACACAAATGCACTGTGACTAAAACTCGTCTAGGACATGCTTTTTATAGTGGATTAGGGGGGTACCCTGACAGGGAATCTAATCATGGTAATTCCAAAACCATTATAGTGTCACAATCCTTGATTTATATGAGGAGGATTGTGTTATAGTTAACAAAAGGTTGCTGGTTTAAACCCCTGAGCTGACTAGTTGAAAAATCTCAGTGCCCTTGAGCAAGGCGTTTAACTCTAATTGCTTTGGATAAAATGTACCATTTAATGATACAATTCCTACCCTATTGGTACATAGGGTATAGGGTGTTTGCCTTTCACGCTAGTGACCCGGTTTCACTTCCTTGTCCTGCCGTTTGCTACACTGGTGTCAGAAGTGGGATGGTGGCCGTGCGGCAATCGGAATGCGGACGTGCTATGTGGCTGAGTAATCAAAGCACAGGGATGTGCCTTCAAGCACAGTGGGGAGCATTGTAGAAAACCTTGCTATATGAGCCACGTTACAATTCCCAGCAAGTGGGTTAGCACAATGCGTTTAGTGTGTTTATTTTTCACACCAGCGACCCGAGTGGTATTCCCTGCCCCTCCGTTCGCTACAATACCAAAAGGCTAAAATCTCACACTGAGGATGTTAGGTGTTGTACAAAGGTTTTTTAGATTTATTACATCTATACATTTATTACATTGAGTACATCTTTTATTAAATTTTTTTATGTCATTTTTTTGTTCTGGCTCACCTCACTTAAAAAAAAAAACACGTTATCCAGTTAATTACATTGGTATGGCATCAGGGGCAATACAATTATCCTACCTGAACTAGTGTAAACTTTTCCACTCGGGGCCCCTTTCCAGCATTGGGGAACATCCCGTGACCCCCCACACCCCTCTCTACAAGCGCTGATCAACAAACTCTTCACACCCCTCTTGTTGGTGGGGAGAAATTTTCAGGTGTAAAGTACATTTTTATGCACTTCTAAACATTTTGCCATGTCTAATTCAAGTGATAATTGAGTGATTACAACAATATCAATGAACTGATGATAATTTAGAAATTGTACCTTGTGTCTTCAACTATTACAACTTTTAAGAATAAGTTTAAAGCTGGACTGAGTTGATATCCACGCTTATAAATACAGGGTTTCTACAGTTATTGCTATTTTGGGTGCTAATCATTCGTTTTGACTTAATTTTATGAGGGGGAGGGTGTACAATTTGTGGAGTGTCATGTGGAAATAATTGTAACGTTGGGGAGGGAGGTGCATATATTTATTTTTGACACCTCCAGTTGGACCAATGCTCATGTACCTTTTGACTGAGGCTGTCCTAACATGGACACTGTAATCCAGGCTGGGAGTCCTCCTCCACTCCTCCTTCTGGTCGTAAGACTGAGAGCGATTCAAATTGTGTCAGGTTTAATGGCTTCTGTGAAGGACAGGCCATTTCCCCTGTAATCAAAGAGGCCAACAAACTCTGAAAGGGTGAAATTGGCCCACAGAGAAGTAATGGACTCCATCTCAAAGGAAGAGACACAGGAAAAAGGAAAACCTGCTCAGTGAGAATGCCAAGAAATATTTATCAAACTGCAGTGAGAGCTCTGCGCGCGCGTGTGTGTGAGTTTAACCAACTCTGCCAGCTGGGTAATCCAGTAATTTCTATCAGTTCCTGTTTGGTCAATTTTATACTAAAAAAAAGGTGGCCCAGGGCACATCTAATATTATTTGTCAAATGCTTCGTAAAACAACAGGTGTAGACAAACAGTGAATTGCTTACATATAGGTATTTTTCGAACAATGCAGAATTAAAGATAAAAAATGTAAATAGACAGTGACAACAGCAATACACAGGGTATAAGGAATAACAATGACGATTAAAAATAACATGGCTATACACAGAGAGTAACAGTACCAAGCTGATGTGGGTGTGGGTATGAGGCAATCGAGGTAGCTATGCACAGTTCCTACAGAAAGTATTCACACCCCTTTCCACAATGGGTTGTGTTACAGCTTGAATGTATTACACACAATATCCCATCATTTCAAAGTGGAATTTTGTTTTTAGAAATATTTATAAATTAATGAAAAATGAAAAGCCGACATGCCTTTTGTCAATAGTTATTAAAATTTTGTTATTTGATTTGATTTATTTTTTATTTCACCTTTATTTAGTTGAAAACAAATTCTAATTTACAACTGCGACCTGGCCAAGATAAAGCAAGGCAGGGCGACAAACACCACAGAGTTACACATGGAATAAACAAACATACAGTCAATAACAAAATATATATATATATATATATATACACATACATACACACACACAGTGTGCGGAAATGAGGTAAGATAAGGGAGGTAAGGCAATAAATAAGCCATAGTGGCAAAATAATTACAATTTATTAATTAAACACTGGAGTGACAGATGTGCAGAAGATGAATGTGCAAGTAGAGATACTGGGGTGCCAAATAAATAAATAAAAGTACGGGGATGAGGTAGCTGGATGGCTATTTACAGATGGGCAATGTACAGGTGCAGTGATCTGTGAGCTGCTCTGACAGCTGGTGCTTAAAGTTAGTGAGGGAGATATGGGTCTCCAGCTTCAGTGATTTTTGCAATTTGTTCCAGTCATTGGCAGCAGAGAACTGGAAGGAAAGGCAGCCAAAGTAGGAATTGGCTTTGGGGGTGACCAGTGAAATATACCTGCTGGAGCGCATGCTACGGGTGGGTGCTGCTATGGTGACTAGTGAGCTGAGATAAGGTGGGGTTTTACCTAGCAAAGACTTATAGATGACCTGAAGCCAGAGGGTTTGGCAACGAATATGAAGCGAGTGCCAGCCAACGAGAGCATATAGGTCGCAGTGGTGGGTAGTATATGGGGCTTTGGTGACAAAACGGATGGCACTGTGATAGACTGCATCCAATTTGCTGAGTAGAGTGTTGGAGGCTATTTTGTAAATGACATCGCAGAAGTCAAGGATTGGTAGGATAGTCAGTTTTACGAGGGTATGTTTGGCAACATGAGTGAAGGATGCTTTGTTGAGAAATAGGAAGCCGATTTTAGATTTAATTTTGGATTGGAGATGCTTAATGTGAGTCTTGAAGTAGAGTTTACAGTCTAACCAGACACCTAGGTATTTGTAGTTGCCCACTGTTACGAATCCCTTTTGGCCCGACAGTCTAGGGGGGGATGGTAATGAGACCCGTAACATAACTCGTGTAAATTATAATAGTGACAAAGTAAAAGTGTGAACGTAATAACCAGGACAACTGAAATTATCCGTCAAACTCAAGGTTTATTTGATAAACACACGGTAATGGGGGGGGAGCAGGAAAAGGGGCTGAGCTGGACCCAAGGAAAGGAACAATAAGTATACAAAAAACACCCCTAAGCTAGACTAGCCTACTTTAACAACAGCTAACTAACTAACCAAAAATACAGTGGGTGGTCCGCCCAGTTCTAACTAGTGTATTTAACAAAGTTCACCTACGGGTAGTGTATGCCCATGGGCGACTTGTCTTGGTTTCCCCTTTTCCCACCAGCAATAAAATAGAAACACCATAACCAAAAACAATACTCACAGGTGATGACAAAGTGCTATGGAGGTGCTCAAACAAAAGGAGAGGTTAAGACACAGAGAGAGTGAAACATTGAGATCTACATACATGGCATTTACAGAGAGATTGAGCTCTAGAGCAAACAACTGATGGGGTTTTAAACCAAGGGAAAGGAACTGTGATAGGGTAGGAAATAGGAGGAGGTGTGTCTTCTGATTGATTGTTGACTGATTGGGGAGTGATTATTTTCACCTGTGAGGGGAGAAGGAGAGAAAAGAACACAGGATACATACACACACACACAGGATACCTGTATCCGTAACACCCACATATTCAGAACCGTCAGAACCGTCCAGAGTAGTGATGCTGGACGGGCGGGCAGGTGCAGGCAGCGATCGGTTGAAGAGCATGCATTTAAGAGCAGTTGGAGGCCATGGAAGGAGAGTTGTATGGCATTGAAGCTCGTCTGGAGGTTAGTTAACCCAGTGTCCAAAGAAGGGCCAGAAGTATACAGAATGGTGTCGTCTGCATAGAGGTGGATCAGAGAGTCACCAGCAGCAAGAGCGACATCATTGATGTATACAGAGAAAAGAGTCGGCCTGAGAATTGAACGCTGTGGCACCCCCATAGACTGCCAGAGGTCCGGAAAACAGGCCCTCCGATTTGACACACTGAACTCTATCTGAGAAGTAGTTGGTGAACCAGGCGAGACAGTCATTTGAGAAACCAAGGCTGTTTAGAGTGCCAATAAGAATGTGGTGATTGACAGAGACGAGAGCCTTGGCCAGGTCGATGAATACAGCTGCACAGTATTGTCTCTTATCAATGGGGGTTATGATATCATTTAGGACCTTGAGCATGGCTGAGGTGCACCCATGAACAGCTCTGAAACCAGATTGCATAGCGTAGAAGGTACGGTGGGATTCGAAATGGTCAGGGATCTGTTTGTTAACTTGGCTTTCGAAGACCTTAGAAAGGCAGGGTAGGATAGATATAGGTCAGTAGCAGTTTGGGTCTAGAGGGTCTCCCCGTTTGAAAAGGGGCATGACCACTGCAGCTTTCCAATCGTTGGGGATCTCAGACGGTACGAAAGAGAGGTTGAAAAGGCTAGAAATAGGGGTTGTAACAATTTTGGCTGATCGTTTTAGAAAGAGAGGGTCGGGATTGTCTAGCCCTGCTGATTTGTAGGGGTCCAGATTTTGCAGCTCTTTCAGAACATCAGCTATCTGGTGGAGAAATGGGGGAGGCTGGGCAAGTTGCTGTGGGGTGCAGGACTGTTGACCGGGTAGGGTTGGCCAAGTGGAAAGCATGGCCATCCGTTGAAAAATGCTTATTGAAATTCTCAATTATTGTGGACATATCGGTGGTGACAGTGTTTCCTAGCCTCAGTGCAGTGGGCAGCTGGGAGGAGGTGCTCTTATTCTCCATGGACTTTACAGTGTCCCAGAACATTTTGTAGTTTGTGCTGCAAGATGCAAATTTCTTTGAAAAAGCTAGCCTTTGCTTTCCTAACTGCCCTGAAAAGTTGCATTATGCGGGGGCTATTTGATGCTAATGCCGTACACCACAGGATGTTTCTGTGCTTGTCAAGGGCAGTCAAGTCTGGAGTGAACCACGGGCTATATCTATTCCTTGGGGTGGTCATTTGACCGCAGACCCATTACGAACGCAAGCAATGAGGCAGTGATCGCTGAGATCCTGGTTGAAGACAGCAGATGTGTATTTTGAGGGCATGTTGGTCAGGATGATATCTATGAGGGTGCCTGTGTTTACAGATTTGGGGTTGTACCTGGTAGGTTCATTGATAATTTGTGTGAGATTGAGGGCATCAAGCTTAGATTGTAGGATGGCCGGGGTGTTAAGCATGTCCCAGTTTAAGTCACCTAACAGCACGAGCTCTGAAGATAGATGGTGGGCAATCAATTCACATATGGTCTCCAGGGCACAGCTGGGGGCAGAAGGTGGTCTATAGCAAGGTGGTCTATACTTGTTTCTAGAAAGGTGGATTTTTAAAAGTAGAAGTTCAAATTGTTTGAGTACAGACCTGGATAGTAAGACAGAACTCTGCAGGCTATCTATCTCTGCAGAAGATTGCAACTCCATCCCCTTTGGCAGTCCTATCTTGTCGGAAAATGTTATAGATAGGGATGGAAATTTCTGGGTTTTTGGTGGCTTTCCTATGCCAGGATTCAGACACAGCTAGGACATCCGGGTTGGCAGAGTGTGCTATAGCAGTGAATAAAACATACTTAGGATCCCCATTAGCCTATAGGCTATTTAATGTGGTCTCAATCAATAGGCTATGAAGAGCATGTACGGAGCAGCACAGAGCAAAGTTGTATTTCTAACATATCTGCTGGGATAGTGTAATAAAACTAGGCTGCATTACACACTGCAAAGGATATTCCAACCCTGAGCCCTGGCCTGCTCTGATCTTGCTGATCAAAAACGTTGTGCTGCTTATCCAATGGGGTCAGAGGTTTCTTCCAAATATAATTTTTTGATTAGACCTAGTTTAAAAAAACGTGCGGACTAGCCTATGTTCTGTTCAGTTTGAGAAGGAGAGTGTGAGGATGAGAAGGAGAAGGAGGACCCGAGGTCAAATTTGATAGCTTGCTACTACTACATTTGATTGTATTAAAAACAATATGTTTCTTGCTATTTATCAGAGTTATTGACCTTACAATAAGCCAGATTCGAGTTACTTACATTGTGGTGCTGACACTTGAAGCAGCAGCCACGGCACAATCAATCAGAAATGGACAGCTCATGGTGCTAAAGGTATGCAAATTCAAGTAGGCATAATTCATTTTAACAATGTTTACTTTACTAACAACAAGAGGGCTTTGTGTTGGGTCTTATTTGTTCCTATTTAAGAAATAAGAGGTAGGCATCCCTGTTTGAAAGATGAAATTAGGCTATAGGCTGCTATGTCTGTAAATGTGTCTGTCATTTACTCCACCCACCATGCACTCTTTAAATAGCCTACCTCAATTTCAGTGAAGGGATATTCATTTTAAGTTCAAACCAAGACTCGAATTGAGGGGGTATGAGAGGGTATGCCATAGGCTTACCTTTAATTGAAGAAAATTGAAAAAGCTCAGGCCTACCCCTGGTTAGTTTAAGATTATGAGGGAAATAAAATGGATCCAATTATATTAAGTGATCTCCACTGAGTATACAAAACATATCCTCTACTGGATCAGTGTCCCAAAATCGGGACAGTTGCTGCTCAATGTGCAATATTTGACTGGAATGGCAGCCAACTTTCCCGGCCATAGACATGTCTTATATCTTCAAAAAGCTTAAATGATTGTTAATGTAACTGCACTGTCCAATTTACAGTAGCTATTACAGCTAAAAAAATACCATGCTATTGTTTGAGGATAGTGCACGACAACAAAACACTTTTATCAAGGAAACTGGTTTGATGTATTCCCCTCTGACGGTAAATAAAGTTCTTACATTCAGTAATCTTGCGCTGATTTGTCATCCTGAGGGTCCCAGAGATAAAATGTAGTGTATTTTTGTTTGATAAAATAAATGCTTATATCCTAACACGATCCATGTTGTATACAGCATTTCACATTAATTCTGACTCTTTTAACTTGCAACAAAACAATTTATGAAATTGAATCGGCTAAACCTTGTCTCACCCAGTCAAGTTCAGTTTCTGTGCAATCCTCAGCTTACTATAGAAGGTAACCAAACTTTGTTTCATCATTCTATATTATGTATTGGCTACACAACACGTCAATTTGCCCATGAAGGTCAGCCATCATTACACACCAATGAGACAGGCGGTGTTCACTTGATTGACAGTGTCTTGGTCCAATGACCACCTATCGTTTTGAAACATAGCCCAGCTCATTGGCTATCTAGCTAGTTTTCTATGAGTATGTGATTGCCCTTTGTAGGACAAATGGCTGTTATGCCAGACCTCTGTGTAACACGATTCATTCTCAATTGAAAATCAACAGGACACAGGGACGTTTATGTTATGCAGCGGTTCGCTTTCTTCTACAAACTTTTCAAAACATTCAAAAAGTACAACATGGCTACTAAGAGTGGATAGACTAAAGTCCAAGCATAGAAATGTGGATGAGATTATTGCAGAAATTGACCGGGAGAGTCAGTAAGTAAAAAAAACATTTTTGCTTTTCATGCTAATGCAATTGCATGTGTTACAGTATGTTGGCTATGACATGTTGTGGCTGTGGTTTTTGAGTGTCTTATTGCCTATTGGTCCACTTATTTCATTGTAGTGATTGTGTTCCCCATACTCTATATAATATGTTTATAGATATATTGTAACGTAGACGCTGGGAGTCGAGAAGCAGGTGGTAAGTTTAATATAAGAAGAAACATGGAACAATAAAATGTAGGAGTAGCGTCTAGACATGAACAACATAAATGATACTGCCTGGGGTAGGAACCTAAGGAATGTGCCAGATAAAGGGGAGGTAATGAGTGAGGTAATGAAGTCCAGGTGTGCTTAAACCTGTTAGAGCTCTAGGGGCGCTATTTCATTTTTGGATAAAAAACGTTCCCGTTTTAAGCGCGATATTTTGTCACGAAAAGATGCTCGACGATGCATATTCTTGACAGTTTTGGAAAGAAAACACTCTGAAGTTTCAGAATCTGCAAAGATTTTGTCTGTAAGTGCCCCAGAACTCATTCTACAGGCGAAACCAAGATGATGCATCACCCAGGAATTAGCAGAATTTCTGAAGCTCTGTTTTCCATTCTCTCCTTATATGGCTGTGATTGCGCAACGAATGAGCCTACACTTTCTGTCGTTCGCCCAAGGTCTTAGCAGCATTGTGACGTATTTGTAGGCATATCATTGGAAGATTGACCATAAGAGACTACATTTTCCAAGTGTCCGCCTGGTGTCCTGCGTCGAATTCGGTGCGCAATTGCCAGCTGCTTCTACTTTACCATTTGATTCAGGGGAGAAAGCATGTGTCCAAGAACGATGTATCAATGAAGAGATATGTGAAAAACACCTTGATGATTGATTCTAAACAACGTTTGCCATGTTTTCAGTCGATATTATGGAGTTAATTTGGAAAAAAGTTCGCGTTTTGAGGACTGAATTTTCGGATTTTTTTTGGTAGCCAAATGTGATGTATAAAACGGAGCTATTTCTAATACACAAGGAATCTTTTTGGAAAAACTGAGCATCTGCTATCTAACTGAGAGTATCCTCATTGAAAACATCAGAAGTTCTTCAAAGGTAAATGATTTTATTTGAAGGCTTTTATGTTTTTGTTAATGTTGCGTGCTGGATGCTAACGCTAATGCTAACGGTAAATGCTAACGCGAAATGCTAACGCTAGCTAGCTACTTTTACACAAATGATTGTTTTCCTATGGTTGAGAAGCATATTTTGAAAATCTGAGATGACAGTGTTGTTTACAAAAGGCTAAGCTTGAGAGATGGCATATTTATTTCATTTCATTTGCGATTTTCATAAATAGTTAACGTTGTGTTATGCTAATGAGCTTGCTGATAGATTTACACAATCCTGGATACAGGGGTTTTTTCATAGCTAAACGTGACGCAGAAAACGGAGCGATTTGTCCTAAACAAATAATCTTTCAGGAAAAACTGAACATTTGCTATCTGAGAGTCTCCTCATTGAAAACATCTGAAGTTCTTCAAAGGTAAATGATTTTATTTGAATGCTTTTCTGTTTTTTTGTGTAAATGTTGCCAGCTGAATGCTAATGCTAAATGCTACGTTAGCCTACAATACTGTTACACAAATGCTTGTTTTGCAATGGTTGAGAAGCATATTTTGAAAATCTGAGATGACAGTGTTGTTAACAAAAGGCTAAGCTTGAGAGCTAGCATATTTATTTCATTTCATTTGCGATTTTCATGAATAGTTAACGTTGCGTTATGGTAATGAGCTTGAGTCTGTATTCACGATCCCGGATCCGGGATGGGGAGATCAGAAAGGTTAATGATGAAGCGCAGCTGCACGTAATGATGGTTCCCAGGACCGGTGGTTAGTAATCCGCCGATGTTTTACTAACCTCGCTCTCTGTATACCATTTCATTTTTGTATGTTCTCTATAGTTATGTACTTGAAAATGTATCAATTGACTCATTCGGCCTCTTGGGTACTTTTGGGCTCGTGAGGGAAACGTGGACTACTTCAGACAAACTATTATGTAGCTCTCTCATTCTTGAATGTATCCGTCTGAAACTTTGCACACACTGTTCCCCTCTTGCCGACAACATCTCAATTATCACCAGCTTCCTATCTCAATGTATGACCTTTCTTTTGCATTTCAAAGATGATGCAATAAAAATAGAACTAGAAAATGCCTGTTTTTGTTATCTTTTAAAATATTTTTACCAGATCTATTGTGTTATATTATCCTACATTAATTTCATATCTCCACAAACTTCTAAGTATTTCCTTTCAAGTAGTATCAAGAAAATGCATATACTTGCTTCAGGTCCTGAGCTACAGTTATATTTGGTTATGTCATTTTAGGCAGAAATTGAAATGAAGGGTCGTATCCTCAAATTAATCAATTGCATTGCATGGAGTCTAGATGTACTGACCATCAGCACATTGTAGCTTGCCTATTTGTCTGAGTACTTGAGATATGAGTTACTGTAGCTAACACAAAGGCTCTACTGCCATGTCGTAATTAGCTTATAATATAACATTTGGCTTGTTTCTGATTCTACGTATTCAGTATTAAATCTAGATTACAACCCTGGTTTGATCCTGCTTACCTCTTTATTTCTCCTTATAACACCATGAGGTTGGGAGTCCAGAATTAAAATAGACTGTCCATATGAAATAGTAATACACATGCCCAGTATACCTTGTGTATTAATGGTCTCTCCTCTGGAAAACCAGGATGTATTTATTTTTTAAATGCTTCCACAGTGGCAAAGTGCTTTGCTGACAACTGAACAAAAAAAGTCCATAGAGGCCTTGGGAATTCAGTGTGATCTACTGTTTTTTTTTACTTTACTTGCTCCCTCCCTCACTGTTCTTTGTTAAATATTTGATGGTGGTTGAGCCAGTGATTATGTATTTTTTATTTTTTTGACACACAGGCATTTACTATAACCTTTCATTGTCTCCTGCTGGAGAACTAGAGTATATTAATGTCTCCTCTCGCATCTGACAGCTGTGGGACTCTGCAAAGATTCTGCAACAAAAATAGCAGCATCCTGTGCTATTCTCTCAAAAAAATAGCCAAGGGGGCTAACTTCATTCTTCTGTAGTTTGGGACAGGTGTCAGACCATTTATTGATGGCCCACAATCCTGTCGTTTTCAATATGATTTTAGGATCATATTTAAAGAAATTCAAGAGAATAATCCTTGACATTTTAATTTAGGAGCATCTGTTTGAACTACTTTTGAGTATGTTGCAGTATCAAAGCTGTAGCCTGGAAAAATCCAGTCTGTTTTTACTAACATTCCATTCCTTCCCAATCCTTGTCATGCCGAGGAATGTTTGGCAATGACACAGAGTACAAGGAGTAGAGCGTAAGCACAAAACAGGTTCTAAATTTCAAGCTTTAAAGCTGCAGACTGAGCATAAATCAGAATTGGCATCCTTTCATTAACGGACACATTACATAGATGGTGTTATGGGGTTGTCACGACTTCCGCTGAAGTCGGTTCCTCTCCTTGTTCGGGCGGAGTTCGGCTGTCGACGTCACCGGTCTTCTAGCCATCACCAATCCACCTTTCATTTTCCATTTGTTTTGCCTTGTTTTCCTACACACCTGGTTTACATTCCCTCATTATTTGACATGGATATAACCTTCTGTTCCCCCCATGTCTGTGTGTGGAATTGTTTGTTGTAAGTGTTTTGTACATTTCTGACTGGTTGGCGAAGGGTTGTTTCAACCCGTATTTTGCTGTTCTGGGTGCCGTTTGTTTTTGCATCATTAAAGTGCTCCGGCTGTTACCCATTTCTGCTCTCCTGCACCTGACTTCCCTGCACCGCTTACAGAATTCCACACCCGAATATGGAGTCAGCAGAAGCAGGTGCCCCTGGTATAGGGGTCGAGGAGTGCGTCCGGGAGCACGCAGCAATGCTCCATGATCTCGGCGCCGCCATGGACTGCGTCATTCAAACCATGGACTGCTGGGAGTGACAGGGAGTTCCTCCAGCGCCTCCGCCAGCACAACCCGGGTCCCCAATACTCGCCCCCCTGCACCCGGTCCCAGTGGGATTTGTCTCGCCCTTCCCCGGGAGTACGATGGGACAGCTGCCCGCTGCCAGGGTTTCCTGTTGCAGCTGGATCTCTACCTGGCACCCGCCACCCGGCTACCCGGCAACTGTTAACCCCTCTTCCATGTGTATCTCCTCAGTCCGGTGGTGGTTGGTCCGCTCCAGGAGTCTGAGGTGTGGGAGGTTCCTCCGCCTCCTCTGGACATCGAGGGGGCCCCGGCGTACTCAGTCTGTTCCATCCTGGATTCAAGACGTCAGGCGGGGGGCCTTCAGTACCTCGTGGAGTGGGAGGGGTATGGTCCGGAGGAGAGGTGCTGGGTTCCGGTGACGGACATGTTGGACTCTGTGGGAGTTCCACTGTTTCCGTCCGGATTGTACGGCGCCTCGCCCTCCGGGTCGTCCACAAGGCCGGTGTCAGCGAGCTGCTGGAGCCGCACGTCAAGGGGTGGGTACTGTCACGACTTCGAAGTCGGCTCCCCTTCTTGTTTGTGCGGCGTTCGGCAGTCGACGTCACTGGCCTTCTAGCCATCGCCTCTCCATTTTCCATTGTTCCATTTGTTTTGTCTTGTTCCCCGCACATGTGGTTTACATTCCCTAATCAACTGCATATATATTCCTCTGTTCCCCCCATGTCTTTTTGTGGGATTGTTTTGTTACGTGTTTTGTATTGTCGCGCCTAGCTGGTTTTTCCCCCGGGTACTATGTGTCAACCCGGAGTATGTTTAATTGTTAAACATTTTTGTTTATTTGTGACTTTGTCTTGCTTTGCACTTTTGCCTTTGGCTGGAGGTTTGTTGGACACTGTTGTGTCTGTCTGTTGTTTGCTTCTGCCGAAAAAAAGTGTGCGCCTGATCACAACTCTCTGCTCTCCTGCACCTGACTTCAACACCAGTAGCGCATACGCTGACATTTAGTCATATCTCAGTTCACTCATTTATGGGGCGGCCTACTCCTAAAGATTTGTCCGGGATGCTAAAACCAGACAAAATAAAGCATGCCTATCTATATAATAAATATGAATTGGGTGGGTTGAGATTATTAAATATAAGAGCAATAAACCTCTCTGTCACGTCCTGACCTTAGTTCCTTTTTTATGTCTCCGTTTTAGTTTGGTCAGGGCGTGAGTTGGGGTGGGCATTGTATGTTTTGTAGTCTAGGTTTTGTATTGCTATGTGTTTGGCCTGGTATGGTTCCCAATCAGAGGCAGCTGGCAATCGTTGTCTCTGATTGAGAACCATACTTAGGCAGCCTGTTTTCCCACTATGGGTGTGGGTAGTTGTTTTCTGTTTTGTGTGAGTACCTGACAGAACTGTTGCGTTTTGTTCCACTTTTGTTTTAGTGTTCAGGTTATAATAAACATCATGAACAAGTACCACGCTGCGCTTTAGTCTACTCCTTCTTCCTCACACGAACAGCGTTACACTCTCTCTAAAAGCTTCACTTATTCAAAAGTTTTACTTGAACCCTAAATGGTTCTCAAGTAGATTATGAAGAAAAGAAAATCCGTTGTTTAAAAATGGCCTTGTTGCCTTTGTGCAGATTGCCATGTCTCATTTTCGATTAATTGAAAATGATACTTTATTCAAAGTATTTCTCCTTTTCAAACAAGCATTGCAGAGCTGGCTACAATTTCAATTTCACCCCCCTGAAAATATAGAACAAATATTTTCAACAAATATGATTGCTGAACTCAAATGTGCTGGTTTGTAAAATACCTGTATTTATGGGAAAGATGTTTGAAAAGGGTATTTTGTAAATTGGAATGGTAGAGTTATGTCCTTCATGGGGTTATCAGCATTACCCCAAAAATGGAGGAGGCAGGTGGCAGTGGGAGGAGGAGGAAACTGGTCTGTCATCCCAATATAAAAGATCATAAGTTGCGGAGGAATAAAAATATCAAAAAAAGAAAACCAGTTTCATTTGAGGACCAGGATGTTGACAACTGTGCCATACATATTGCAAAATAGTTGTGAAGAGATTTTTGATGTACTGATTCCACGGTAGAGGGTGTATGAGTTGATATATAAAACAAAGCAAGATTCAAGACTTCGTGCTTTAGCAAAATGCATAGCATTGATTTAAAATTGACCCTAGAAAAAGTACTGTTAAGAGATTTGGAGAGACCGGGTCAGTCAATAACTAATATACTGATACTCTTAGTAAAAGTATTTATCTTCAACTCGCAATCTGTGGATTCTATTTGATTAGATAGATTGAAATTGTACGTTAAACATCACAGCATAGTTGAAAGATATATAGGTGTATGTTGCGTATAAATCCTGTCATGGAAATAAACATTCTGATGAGAAGTAACTTACAAACATATGATGAATATAACACATCTTACCTATGTTACCAACTAATTCTGATTAGTCTCCAACATTCCCCTCTCAGGGACATTGTCCCTTCTAAAGAATCAGAATATTAATTACATACTCAATATTTAAAAGGAAATTCAAATCCCCTCAATGTCAAATACCTTAGCTTATATGTAAGCTTTCTCCCTTCTGAAACTAAGTTTACAACCTTTATTCTACAAGACAAACTTGCACATGTTTAATAACACAGAATAATCCATTTGAGGAAATTAAAAACATAACCAATATTTAGAAATTCTCCCTAAGTTACATGAGAACCAGTATCTAAACACAGGCCTCCTCACAACATATAGGACAGACATCCCTCTAAGTCCTCATGCTCAGAAATATACACAGGAATAGAGAATAGGTTAGGGAAATCATTCATATTCCAAATCATAAGTAACAACCCAACTATTTATCCAACCAATATTTAGAATGGCATTCCTCAGTGATTCAACTTTGTCTTATCACTCAAAGTAAAAACCTCAATTTAACACACATTAATATTAGCAGATTTACATTCAGTATAATTATCCCATAATTCTACTATTAACTTTTTTAATCATGATTATATACAGATCAGTATCTCAATGCATTCTTAATCTAAATTACTACAATTTACATGGTGTAGACCTCTTCAATCAACCTGATACCACAAAAGTATAAACAATTTAATGGCACAGTTGACCAACCCCCCCTCTCAGGCACTGATTCTTCTGGCGTCTCTTTCGTTCTTCTTCAGATATCTTTACAGTTCAAAGTGGATGGCCCATGATAATGTCCCAATTTCAATGTCTCATCTTTACCACTCATGTCTTGTCCATTCGTCAACCAATATACAAGCATCATAAGAAAATGTTAGAACAGATATTTCTCCATGATCACTCCAAGTGGACTCTCACAGTATGAGATAAACATGAAAGAAAAGCAGTTGATAGCTTAGATCTGAGACTGTACACCAATTTCTGGCTTGGTTCTTTTCTCTCGGTAGAAGTGGTTCGGAAAGCCTTCAACGCCTTTGTCACACTGCTTCAGCCAGATGGAGGGGGTTTTGAGGTACACACACTATTCGGTCCAATTATCTCTTCCATGCATTAAGATACCGTCTGATGTCACTTTTCATGATAACCTCGAAAGAACAGATCAGAACAACAGTTTAGTTCAGTTCATTAACTACATGATAAATTATTACTTTTACCAATTATTCTTAATACACATACCTAAACATATTTCACAGAGAATATCAAAACATTCTATTGAAACTATTCTTTCAAATTGGTTTATACTTCCCATCTCACTGTCAACTCCATCGTAGAGCCAAGGATCAAGAAGTTAGACCTATACCCCTCGGGAATAGAACAAAACAAACACAACAATACAATACACTCAACAATACAATACACTCCTTCACATATCACTTAAGTTGTATAACTTCAATTCAAACCCCCAAAAAACTGAATCCTCCTCCATGTTTTACACACATCTCTCCATATGAGAGTAATGTAAAACAAAACAAAACAAATATATATATATATATATAAAACCAAATTTCAACTAACCTAAAACTCCACAAAGAAAAGTGATTTAACCCCTATGGTCATAGGAAAATAGACTTAAAGCAGCATACCCTTAGTTAAAAGCAATGCCCTCTCCCTCTTCACAGTGGTCCAAATTACAAATATGGCTAAGAAACATATTTACCATTTATACAAATTATTTTGAAAGCAGTATTACAAATGACCATAAATTCATTATCCAAATGGCTTTCCAATGCGGGTGATCAAGCCACAACGGAAAGTCATCAGAAGGTCATAGGTCATACAAAACCCTCCAAAGCAGTGTTTTTCACTATATTAAACAAATTGCAAACAATAGTCAACTAGTTCCAACATTTTTGTATTTCCATGTTCCCAGAACATTC